>NC_077234.1:42286051-42483551 GCF_027887165.1 Monodelphis domestica | reverse complement strand
TCATCCATTAAGCCTATTCCCTTGCAGAATGGAAATCACTGTTTCTATTTCCACCTTCAGAAACTGAATAGAACAAGTCTAAAACTTCTTTGATGTGACAATTTTTCAAAATACTTGACTATCAGTCTCCCTCCTTGTACCCCATCCTTCCCTTCTCCAGACTTATCCCCCCTTTCTTGATCTGAGCTTTATGTCATGGGCTTGATAGATACATGCCAATGAACTTGCATTTTCTCCCATCTTTTTTAGAGCAGAAGATGCCTTTTGATTCCATAGTGACACACATTCATTCTCGTGAAGAATGGAAACAGGAAAAACTGTCCACATCTAATGAGTCAAGCTTTAAAAGCCCCACTGCCAGTCCAAAGTTGTTTTATAGCATCCTATTCAAATTACATTTTAAATGCCAGTGTGCATTATAAACTACCTTTTATAATGTTAACAATTAACTCTGAAGAGCTGCCAAATATATGCTCCAACCCTATTGAAATTCCATTAGATCAAGCTATCAATTCTATGATCTTTAGTAAGAGAAACTAAATAAGGGAGTCAGAATTAGTAGTCTTGGAGGAGAAGGAATCTTAAGAGAGCATCTAGTTCAACCCCCTCAATTTACAAAAGAATAAACAAAGGTCCAGGGAGGATGAAATAACTTGACAAACACAAACTAAGAAGTAGCAGAGAAGGGACTTGAATTTAGGCCCCTCTGCTGCTGAAGTGGGATTTAATGTTTTATTTTTTTTTACTTTTACATATATTTATAATCTATCCTTCTCTCTGCTCCCTATCATATCCTAGGAGAAAAAATAACAAGAAAAACAAAATTCTCATTTTAACATTCAAGAAAACAAATTCCACATTGACCAGACCTGAAAATGTCTATTTCTTTGTTTTTTAAGTCCACTACCTCACCAGTGGAATGTTTCATCCAGTCTTCTAGACTTATGGTTTGCCATTGAATTAATCAAAGTTCTAAGTCTTTCAAAGTTGCTTTTCCCTCCTATAAGGTTGTAGATATTTTCTAAATTGTTCTAGTTCTGCTCTCTTCTCTTGAATCAGCACATAGGAGACAAAACAGGGGTGCTTCACCTTCCTAGATCATAAATGCCTCTGGAAGTTTGGCAAAACCTATGGATCCCTTCTCAAAATAATGTTTTTAAAAACATAAAATCAAATACATTTACTGAATTACAGTGATCAAAATATTTTTAAAACAAGTTCATGGACTCCAGGTTAAAAATCTTGCAGTACTCTTTCCATCCATCCATCAATTAATAAACAAACCTTTATTATTCATTCATTGGGAACCAGTTGCTGTACTAAATCCCTGTCCTCAAGAACCTTCCATTCTGATAAGAGAGATAACATGAACTTATGAATACATGCTGATTTAGGAAAGGGGTTCATTAGCAGCTGGGGGGAATCAGAAATGTTTTCTCTCTATTTTTTTCTCTTTCCTTTCCTCCCTTCCACTAGCACCCCTCCTCCCCTACTTCTGAGAATAACTGGTGAGGAATTTCACAAAGGGAAAAATGATCATAATGAGCTTGTTTCCATAGAAAGAGTCTGATTACTGTGCCATCCCATTCAAGGGAAATCTCCCCAAGCCCTGCCAGCAATTCCAAAGTGCAAGGAACTTGAGCCAGGCGTAGGAGTTTGCTGTGCAGGTGCATTGAGAGGGGAGAGCTCCCTAAAGGATTTCCCCTAGCTTAGAAATGTCTATGGAAAACAATCCTGCAAAGGGGGATGGGAGTAGTAACTTGATTTTTTTTTTCAAAAAGGGTACCAGATGGTGGGCTGTGAATCACAGAGGGTGCCATGAGTATTGATGCTACCTTAAATGCCAGTAATCTACCTAGAGAGCTATAATTCCCACTTCTTGATCTTAAAGTTAAGCCATCACCCTTTACGTCACTTGAATCTTCGCCACCATCAATTGAAGTTGGCACCTCCTCTGCAACTTCTAGTATTAAAGAATTGCCTGGAGCATTTGGAGGTTGTGACTTGCTCAGGGTCACATAGCCAGTGTGCAAGAGACATACTTCTTGAACCCAGGTCTTCTTGGTTCCTAGTCCAGCTTTCTAGCCTCTATGCCATGCTGCCTTTCTATTCTTCTTTAACTTGCATTAATGGAAGTAGGGTGTCATCAGATCAAAGTGGGTGGTACTTTGGAGCCCAGCACAGGAGTTCTGGACTACATACTTTTAAAAAATCCTTACTTTTCATCTTAGAATCAATATAATTTGTTCTAAGGCTAAAGAGTAGTTAGAGCTAGGCAATGGGGGTTAAGTGACTTGCCCAGGGTCACACAGATAGGGAGTATTGGAGGCAAGATCTGAACCCCAGACCTTCCAAGTACAGGCCTGGCTTTCTCAATCCACTAAACCATCTAGCTGTCCCCTGGACCTTATATTTCAAGAGGGAAATTTGACCCAAGTAGATTCCTAGTGTGAGACAATATGCATAGTGGAGAGAAAATCAGAAAGGCTTATCTAAGACACATATGAGTCCTAGGTAAGTCACTTAAGGTCTCTCAGCTATAGTTGCCTTATCTGGAAAATTAGGAGATTTCACTTGATGACCTCTGAGTCCATTACAATAAATCTATGATTTTAGGATTCAGAGGAACACAATTGGCTCAATTAAATGACAAAGGCGAGGAGAGCAGTCAATATCAGGGCAGGAGAGGAGAGGCAGCAGGAAATGGAGCTATTCACTATCAATATTAGGGGTTAAACAGTTCCTTGTAGAATTGAATGCTAAGCATTAAAAGAGACATTATATAGACTCCATTCTTACTTCCTTCAAAGAGACTATCAGCTAGTTCTATATTGTCCAAACAAGGCTCAATAGACAGAAGTGACCCAGAGGCAGATTCCAGTGCAATATCAAGAATTTCTAGTTAAAGCTGCATCACATCTTAGCTCTCACTCACCCAAATCCCTGGAAATGGTAAAGCCAGAGCTGGATGGCTATCTGTCAGGGATTTTAGAGAAAGCCAATTCTGTTTTAAGATCACAATATATCAGACATGAAAGGAACCTTGGAAATAATCCAAACCAACTTCCTTGTTCAATTTGATTCAGCTCAATAAGCATTTATTAAGCACCCACCTAGAAGCTAGATATTGTGCCAGCTGATGGGGATACAAAAACCAAAACCAAACAATCCCTTTTATTAAGGGGTTCGCATTTTTCCAGAGCTTTTTTTGAGAGAATTGTAGGTCAAAGACCTTAAGTGACTTCTTCAAGGTCATACAGTTATGTTTTAAACAATATATGTGTATATATATATATATGTACATAGAGAAATGGAGGGGAGAAGCAGAGACAGAGAGAAGAAAGGGGGCAGAGAGAGAGAAAGAGACAGAGAGAAACAGAGAGGTCACGTTATGATCATTGTCACTAATGAAACCTAGAGGGTTCTCTTTCCTCTAAAGTATGAAATTTTTTTGATGGTTGTAATAATAATAATAGCTAATATTTCAATAGAACTTAAGATTTGCAAGGCACTTTACAAGTATTCTCTGATTTGATCTTCACAACAACCCTGGGAGGTAGGTGCCTATTCTCATTTTATAGATGAGAAAACTTGGGCAAACAGAGTGATTCTCTCAGTTATACTGCTATTCAATGTCTGAGGCAGAGTTTGAACTCAAGTCTTCTCAATTCCAATGCTCTATATACTGCACCACCTAGCTGCTAATCCTTGCTTAGATCATTTAAATCCATCCTTAATATTTTTCTTTTCCCATGCAAAATTCTAGTTAAAAAACTAAACTTCATAATCAGTTACTTAGATGTTTATATGTAGCAGGATCTTTGTTTTCATGAAGATGAAAATATCTGATTAATTTATGGAAGGTTTCCACTTTTCTTTGGGGCATTTGGCATTTCAGAGGGCAGGTAGTGAAAAAAGTACATTGTAAAGAGAGTTACCCTTGGAGTTGGGAGAAACTTGCTATGAATCCCACCTCTGACACTTGCTAGCTGCAAGTAAGTAAGTAATTGCATCTTTCAGAGCCTGTTTCTTTAGCAGCATAATAGGAACAAGTCTATCTACAGGCATTAGTTACATCATAGGGTAGTTGCAAAAAAATGATTAGACTTGGATTCATATGGGCTGTCCCAAGAGTCTTGGAGCACTTTTGGGCTCAAAACTGCACTGAGATGTTTTGGGATGCCCACTCTAATATTATGAATCTGCAAAGCAATTTAACAGAAATGATCTCACTTCATCCATGCAGCAACCCTAAGAGGTGGGTAATATTATTAGTCCCAAGTAAAGAAGATGCCCCTCCTAGGATGCAATAATCACTCCAGATCCTCTCAATGGCCCTGTTAACTCAGTCCTCAATAGTCACCCTTATTTCAGGCTCCTTTTCCCTCTGACTACAGGCCTGGAGGATGGAGACCTAACTCCTCTCAAAGCTCTCCTTTGTTGAGGATCAGAATTCTCCAGGTAACTTGCTACTTTCAATCTGGAACTCTACTGCCCCCACTTCATGTCCCAGGTGTCCATTCCTTCTCCTCTTTTTCCAGTTTCCTTTCTGCATTGTCTTCCTCCATTAGATTATAAAATTCTTGAGGGCAGAAAGTATCTTTTTCTTTTTTATTTGTATCCCCTGTGCCTAAAATGCAGTTCCTGGCATATAGTAAACATTTGATAAATGTTTTGAATTGAATTGAATTCTAGATGATGCTAATCCTCAGAGAGATGAATGGACTTACCAGAGTTCCACAGCAAGTAAATAAAGTGGGATTTGAATCTAGACCTCCTGGACTCCAAATCCACCACTTGAGGTTCTCTACCACCAGGCAGTCTTTTTGCTAAAATATCTGAAAGGTATCTTGCAAACTTTAAAGTATTCTACAAAGACACATTATTAATGTCTTTATTAATCCATTATAGCAATTTAGAACAAGTACAAGGAACCCTTTTCCTTACTACTGGCTGTAATGAAATAGAGTCCAGGATTTTATCTCTGCTTCTGCTACTCACTCTCTGTGTCACCTTGAACAAATTATTAAACCCTTCTTGGTTATGGGAAGATGCCTCCACCTGGTTCTTTGTAGAGGAAGAGGACTCAGGGTATGTAAGTTTGCCTTTAATATCAGATTTGGGGGGGAAATGTTAGACAGCTTTGCCGTACTTTTGTTTCTCTTTTTTATTCATTATTTTAGGGGATAGTTTCCTGAAAAGGGAGGGAAAGCAATTGGGGAATGCAGATGACCTAAAACTACAACATGTCAATAAAATTTATTTATTTTAAAAGAGATAAAGCACTCTGGGCCTTAGATTCCTCATCTGCATAGTGAGATACCCTTTAATGTCCCCTCCATCTCAAAACAAAAACAACCATAAATAAGAAATACATCATGACTGTAACCTGCTTAGAGATGGTTCCCAGGGCCCATTCAAGGGCAGCTTGAAATCACCTGCTACTTTATACATTCACTTCTGAAAGAAGAGAATAGAGCAAGAGTATATATAGCTTATTAGACTTCAGGTCCAGCACTCTGTCTCCTACATCCCCCTGCTGCCCCTGTATCATTTTCCATGGAAATAGGGAATTTGCAAGAAAAGAAGAGTGAGCTGTTCAACATCCCCAGTCCACTATTTATAATAGGTTCAGTTGTAATAGAAGTCCTTATTAATGCTGTACCCTACCTTGCATAAGCCCTGAAGGAAATCCTTTTATTCTTCAAAAGACTTATGCTTTTTCTCAGTGTGGGCATTCTGTGAGCTGGGTGACACAATGGAAATAGTGTCTTTGGAAACAGAAACACCTGAATTCAAATCCTGCTCTCAAATATAGGTGTGTCACCTGGGCAAATCACTTAACTTGTCTGCCTCAGTTTCCCCATATGTAAAAAGGAGATAATAACAATACTTCCATCACAGGACTGTTGTGAGGATAATACTTTGCATCTTTAACATGTTACAGAAATGTTAGCTGCTGAGGGCAGCTAGGTGACTCAGTGGATTGAGAGCCAGGTCCAGAGAGGAGGTCCTGGGTTCAAATCTATCTTCAGACACTTCCTAGCTCTGTATCCCTTGGCAAGTCACTTGACCTACATTGCCTAGCCCTGATCACTCCTGTGTCCTGGAAACTATACACAGTATTAATTCTGAGACAAGAGGTAAGGGTTTTAAAAAAAAGAAATGTTAGCTGCTATCATTAAGACCTAATCAGTGAAATTTATATTTGATCATAGAAGCAATGGGAAACCATTGGTGTTCATTGAGTGGGGAAGTTACATGTAGTCAGATATGTACTTAAGGATTTGACAGCAACATGTAGGATGGATGGAAGTGGGAAGAGACTTGAGGCAGGAAACCTGGCTAGATTGTGTGTGATATCTAGGTGAGAGATGTTGAGGACCTGAACTAATGGGGCAGGGATGGGAACAGAGAGAAGGGTTTAGATGCAAGAAATGTTTTGAAGATATAAATGGTAAAATTTGGCAACTGATTGGATATATGGTTTGGGGGAGTGTGAGGAGTCCAGGTTAATGTTATGAATCTGACTCCCTGGAAGAAGGGCAATGCCTTTGTTTGACACAGGAAAGATCGGAAGACAGGATTTATTAAGACAAGTTTTTGACCTGGGGTCTGTAATCTTTTTTCCCCTCTTTAATATTCTGCTAGCTAAATGTTAGTCTGTTTAGCTTCTTTCATAATCCTAATTACTATATTTTATTTTATGCACTTAAAAGGCTTCACCAGTGCTAAAGGAGTTTATGAAGCAAAAAAGGCTAAGAACTCCTAGTTTAGGAAGAAAGATAATGAGCTCAGTTTTGGACTTGTTGGCTTTAAGATGCCTTAAAGACATCTTGTTTTAGATGTCCACAATTAGCTCTGGGTGTGACAAAAGTTCAGGGGAAAGACTGGAGGCTAGATATTTGTGCCAATGAGTTAACTGAGTGGAATTAATAGTTAAATTCATCAGAGGTAATGAGGTCACCAAGAGAAATAAAACAAATGGAGGAGATAAGAGAGCCCATGACAGAAACTTGAGGAATGCCCTGTTAGGGGCCATGTTATATATAGATGATGAGCCATCAAAGAAGGCTGAGAAGGAGCAGACAGGTAGGAATCGAACCAGTGGAGAACAGTGTCATGTAAAACCAGAAAGAAAACAGTATCCAAAGGAAGAGGTGGTTATCAGTGTTGAATAATGAAGAAAAGCAAAGAAGAATGAGGATTGAGGGGGAAAAAATCATTACATTTAGCGATTAAGAGATCATTGTTAACTTTGGAGAAAAAAGTTCCAGTTGAATGATGAAGTTAGAATTCAGATCTCAAAGGTCACAACAAGCTGCTAGACTAGGGTTTTACCATGGAAAAAGAAAAAGATCTTGGATGAGATTGAGCAAAATATATTTCCATTTGGTCCTATTCAATTCAACTGACAAGCATGCATTAAGAACCTCCTAAGTTTGTAGAATAATAGATCCAGAGTTGGAGGAGATCACTAGGACCATTTAGTCTACACCATTCATTTTATGGAAAGAAAATAAAATCTATTATTTTAAGAGACTTGCTCTGGTAGAAAGAGTTAGGTGAGATCTGAACTCAGACCCATTTGACTAAAGAGCCTCTCTCCTTAATACTCTGTTCCCTCCATATGCCAGGTACTATATACTAGGTGCTGAGGCTACAAAGACAAAAGGGGAAATAGTTCTTTCCCTCAAGACACTTTGATTCTCTTGGTGAGAACAATGCATCCACAGAAAAGGCAATCAAAAGTTAAAGTAATTTGATTACACACATTTATAATTATGTAGAGTGTCATATGATCAGTCACACTTTAAAACTGTCCCCTTTCCTCCAAATGGTTCTGGATCTGCAATTTAGAGACCTGAAGTCTTAGAAAAATTGGCCTCTGCTTTTGCTACCAAGATATGTTGATTGGCATATTTGGTTAGTGTATGTGTGGTCTCAGGTATAATGTTGGCAGCTGGACTTTCCTGTACCAAGAATCTTCTTTAAAAAACAAAACCAAAATTCTTCCAGCCCTGTTTTTTCTCGGGATGGAGCTGAAGACTGCTTTCTGGTAGTTATCAGTACATGACCCCCAGGATCTAGTCCCAGTTCCCTTGTGATTCGGGAGCAAATGCACATCCAGGGAAGTTTCTACACAGTTGAAAAAGAATCAATTACAGGGAAACCTTATAATTAGATTGCCACTGTAATTAACCAGCCTTCCACTGTCAAAGCATTCTACAGTGTTTAATGGCTTGAGCCTCTTGGAGCCTGCGGGCAATCTGTGGCTATAGCTCTAGAAATAGAAATATAGCCTTCCATTTGTTTCTGACCATTTCTCCAACTTCCCAAGGTCACTTTGAACTCTCATCCTTTCCTTTTAATATGTCACTTAAACCTCACTGCACCCTGTGCCAGCTCATAGGTATATGAGTACCAAGTGGCTTGGGTAGACAAAGGAGAGAAACCCAGAGGACTTGCTTATTGATTGGTATCAGAATAAAGGATAGAGCCAAAGCGTGTGCCAGCTTATGATATCATCTCATTGGCCTTGATTCTGGGACCTGCCATGACACACAAAGTCCAACTAGATGCTGCCCCAATCTGCTGAGGTTAAAGCACTACCTTCTCCCCATACTGCTACTTATTCCCTGTGGAAGCTTGGTCTATTGCCTAACCTTTCTGTTGTCTCAGTTTCCTTATCTATCAAATGTAAGAATCAATTGCTTTGTGCTGGAGGGTTACCTGGAAGCAGAAATGCTCGATGACTTCCCCAGGGTCACATAGCCAGTCTGTGTCAAGGTGGGACTTGGAGACCAAGTTCATTGATTTGTTTCTTTTTTAAAAATTGATTTTTATTAATATATTTGGTTTTTACATTCTTTACATTTCCCCTATGACCCTTTTCCCTCTCTCAGAGCCATCCTTTATAATAAAGGAAAAAAATTTTTTAAATAAAGGAGAAAACAAATTCAGGAAAACCTACCAATGCACACAAACACACATATTCAGTGTTCTAAACCTGTGGGCACCCATTTCTACAGAAGAGCAGGAGGAACGTATCATTCCATAATTCCTCTTTGGGATCATACTTATTCTTTATCATTGTGCAACTTTCATTGTTTGTGATTATTCTTTCCAATCATACTGTTGTAGTCATTGTTCATATCATTTTCTTGACTCTATTTTATTTTTGCATCAATTCATATAAGTTTTTTTACCTCCCTGTATTAATAATGTTTATTTTTCCTTCCAGCACAGATTATTCCAATTATGCCTCTGTACCACAATTTCCCATTCCCCAGTTAAAGAGCATCTGCTTTGATTCTATTTCTTTGCTCTAATGAAAAAACAGAATGAAACAAAATGTTTCTATAAAGATTTTGGCATATACATATTTATCTATCTATCCATCCATCTATTTATGTGTTCATCCATCCATCCATCTATCATCTATCCATCCATCTGTCTATCTATCTATCTATCTATCTATCTATCTATCTATCTGTCTGTCTGTCTGTCTGTCTGTCTGTCTGTCTATCTATCTATCTATCTATCTATCTATCTATCTATCTTATCTACCTATATATGTATATAGGTACATTCTTTTTATTTGTTATCTTGTTGAGATATATATTCAATAATGGTATCTATGTTAAAGAATCTGGGCACTTTAGTCACTTGATTTTCATAATTCCAAAATGTTTTCCAAAATGGTGGCATTCACAGATCCATCAACAATGTATTTTATGCCTATATTTCCACCAACCCTTCATCATTAATTATTCTTTTTTGTTATCTTTCTCACTTTGTTGAGTCTGAGGTGAAACCTCAGGGCATAATGGGGAAGTGTACTAGAAGGATGTAAGATGTTATAACCCACTTAGGAAATCCTCGGGGCCAATTAAGCACTTTACCCTCTGATTATGAAACAAAGTGTATTTTAACAAAAGAGATAAGGGGAACTGGTAGGTATGACCCTGACACTCTTCAAACTACTTCCACTGGACTCCTAAGTTCCCTGTGAAAGAGGAGCCTTCTGTTCTTCTTTGGGCCCTACCTACATCTCCTTATGCTATCTAAAACCCTTCCCCAAGCTATCTCACTTAACCCTAATCTTCCCACCAGTAAGTAATAAAGAAAGAAAGGAAAAAACCCTGGGTTTGGTTGCTGTAATAAGTAACCAAAGTTATAGATGAAAAGCTACCTTAGCCAATAGGAATTCTAGTAGATGGACCCTAGCAGATGAAGACTGGACTCAGGGAAATTAGTTTTCTCCAAGTAAATACTCTACCTGGATGCTAAAGATTTTCTCCACAAAAATCCTGGCTTTCCAGGGAGAATCTCTTAGAACAAAACTCCTCCTTCAGCTTGAAATTATAGCAGAGACAAAACCCACTCCCAACTCAGATGAAATCCAAGAAAGAAGTGAAGTTCAGTCATTTTCAGTTTTAGAATCTCACAATTCCTTCCTACCCAGAATCCTTTCCCAGGGCTTATCTCAAAATTCCCTTCTTTTCACTAACCCTAGAAAACCAGTCCATCCCTAACTTATATTCCTACAAGGATTGTTCTGATTTGCATTTCTCATATTATTAGTGATTTGAAGCATTCTTTCAAATGATTGTTAAAAGTTTGCCATTCTTCATTGGAGAACTGTTTATTAATATTCTTTAGCCACTTAGCTATTAAGAAATGTCCTTTGGTCTTATAGATTTTTGTTAGTTGCATGTAAATTTTGGATACCAAGATCATATCTGAGTAATTTGATACAATTTTTAAAAATTCTTTCACTTCTGTTATTTGCATTTTTAGATGCATTAATTTTGCTTGTGCAAAATCTTTTCCATTTCATGTAATTAAAGTATCTGTTTTATCTTTTGCAATGGCCTTTATCCTTTGGTTAAGAATGAATCTCCTGCCTAAACCTGTGAAAGGTGTATTATTTATTTAACTTCTAATTTTTAATATTCTGATCATTAATACATTTTGAAATGATTCTGGAATGTGGTAACAGGTATTGGTCTAAGCCCAATTTCTTTCAGACTGCTTTTCAGTTTTTCCAGCAGTTTTTTTTTTAACCAAATAGGGCCTTTTATCTGAGGTGAATTGTTTTCTGTTTTAACACTGGATTATTTAGTTCCATTATTCCTGATTATCCCTTATTTAGTCTATTCCAGTGATGTGCTTTTCTACTTTTTTTTAAACCCTTGCCTTCCGTCTTGGATTCAATACTGTGTATTGGCTCCAAGGCAGAAGAGTGATAAGGGCTAGGAAATGGGGGTCAAGTGACTTGCCCAGGGTCACACAGCTGGGAAGTGTCTGAGGCCAGATTTGAACCTAGGACCTCCCGTCTCTAGGGCTAGCTTTCAATCCACTGAGCTACCCAGCTGCCCCCATACTTTTCTACTTTTTAACCAGTAGCAAATGGTTTTTATGATTGTTGCTTTATAGTATAGTTTAAGATGCAGATAAGCTATCCCTCTGCCAATCTCACTTATGTATAGTTAGCTTTCTGTTCAATACACCATGATACTATTTACCATATAATTCAGCAGCTGGGTGGCTCAGTAGATTGAGAGCCGGGTCTAGAGACAGGATGTCTTGGGTTCAAATCTGTCCTCAGACACTTCTTTTCTGTGTGACCCTGGGTAAGTCACTTAACCCCCATAGCCTAGCCCTTACCACTCTTCTGCCTTGGAACCAATACACAGTATTGATTCTAAGGTGGAAAGTAAGGATTTAAAAAAATAAAAGAAAAACCACTTGCCCTTATAAATTAGTTATCTTGAGATTTTTGATTTGGTTGATTTTTTTCATTCACCTCATTGAGTTTATCAGCTTGAGAAGTCTACTGTGTAGAAACTCCCACCGTGGATGCAGATAGTCTACTTTTATAGTGTTAGAGAATTGCCTGGGATATAAAAAGGCTAAATGACTTTGCCTCACAGTCAATATGTATCAAATGCAAGATTTGAAACTAAATCTTCCTGATTTCAATGCTATCTTTCTACCCATTACACCACAATGCGTTCTGAAATCTACAGGATCCAGGAACCACTGCTTCTAGAAGACTCCAATGGGTTTTGGGGGGGGCAGGTGGGGTGTTGAGAGAAGGGAGAAGTCTCTGATCTAATGCTTTTGCATTTTTCTTATTTAAATGGTTAAGAAATGCTTTGAGCTGAGACTATCTGTCACTTCAATGCTCAGTTCTAACACTAGTTTCCTGTTCTTAATAAATGCTTGTTAAATGGGTGTTGATCGATTGCTCTGTGAAAGTTCCTTTCTTGCCAGAGGTTCTCAGATCTTAATTCCCACAGTTCTGATGAGTATGGTAGAGGGTAGATCATTGATTATCCCAAGTGAGGGAGGGAGGAGAGAATCCCAGAGAGATTAACAGATTTATACAAGTTTTGTCATCAAATGCGGGTGGGAATTTGGTGAACAGAATCTAAGTGTTTTCTTTCTCTTTTAGTCTAAACAATTATATAAAGACATAAATGTATTCAATGTCAATGAATCAGACATGTCTGTTGTGTAGTAGAATGAATTACATTGTCCTCTCACTTCCTGATCTCTAACCCTGATCCTACCTTTGAGATTTTCACTTCATGCTCATAGAGGTTCTTGGATAAAGGGTCTCAGCAGACGTGAAAGAGACCCTCATCCCCTACAAGAACAAAGAGGACTCCCCAAGTGCATCATGACTCACTTTACCATGTTCAAATCTTGTCAACTAACACTTTATAGATCAGATGTGGAAGGATTCAGTGGAAAAGAGAAAATATGGTCAATTATCCAAATGTTTTATCACCTTTGCAACAAATATTTAGATATTGGTGTTGAGTGGTTGGTTGAAATCTTCATTTTCCACTGTGATTCTGACTGTATGAGATCTTTCTGATTTTCAGAGAGGATACATTTATCCTTGTAAGGCTTTGATTTTGTTATTGGTTTGTTGGTTTCATAGCTAATGTCTTGGTTTGATTAGTTTAATGTAAAGTGACTGAAACCTATCTCCCATTCCCATGTGTCCTGGTGGGACATTTGGGTCTATATGAGTGTTCTTTGGCATTATTGTCCACCTGTTTGATTTTTCGGCATCAGATTCAAAGCCATTTTCATCATTTTATCCAAAACTTAATTGTAGAACCAGCCCCATATTTACTTATCCTACTCTTATGAACTTCCTGTGTATTGATGAGAAATAGGGCAATTTCCCCAAAGTAGCCATGGCCTTATCTCCATGACTTCAGAAACCCTCCTTTACATGCAGAGCCTACTTGTATAATCAAGCCCTTTGGAAGTACCAATGTAATCAGAGCCTGTGGTGTTTTTGAGGGTACCTGCAACTCTTAGGAAATGTTTGGTATGATCCTTGGCCATAAGGAGAAACCAAATGTGACATCATATTCTAGTGCAGACTTCTTCATCAAAGAAATCCTTTTGTGCCTCTGGGGTTCAAGAACAATGGTGCTTAGAATAGGCACTCTTTATCAGTCTTCAGAGAAGCCATGTGGTGTCAAGGACTTGGAGTTCAAAGGAAAGTGGTTAGTCATCCTCATTCATGAAGTAATTGAAGCACCAGGGATGGGGCTAACTTTTATATAATTCAGTGGCTTCACAAAAGAACTGTAAACATGGAGCTGGGAGAAGAGGATGGTGATAGTATTTTTGGACTTTGTGGAGCTCGAAGCCTTTATCTCGCTCACCTCTTTGTATATCAGACTTGGAGTAGGGAAGATCTGGGCTTGAATTCAACCTCTAACACTTACTAGTTTTGTGACCTTGGGGAAGTCACTTAACCACTCTGAGTGTTAGCATCAGTTATAAAATAGGGATAATGAAATGTACCATGTCTACCTCACAGTTATTATAAAGCATAGATCTTTTAAAGTCTTAAATCAAATGGGCAAACAAACATTTACTAGCCACCTAATACATTCCAGTAGTCATAAATGACCAAACAACTGAACAATAACAACAATACTTCATGCCAGGCATTTTTCTAGGCACAATGAAAATACCAGTAGAAGACAAAAGCATCCGTTAGTTACCCTTCACTCTTGCCATGTAACCAGCCTCATCTTCTCTTTCTGTCTATAGAATTCATTGTTTCTTTTGCTCTGATTATCTTTTATAATTCTTTCTTTGTAGAGTATCCCAGCCTAAACTTGTTTGCCATGAGCTTTTCCATTGCTTTTTGAGTAATATTCTTTTTCAGTTCTTCAGAGTCAATAGAATTTTGTATCATATGGGCATACTGGTATAAAAAAGATGGTCCTCTGTTTCATAGAGAAGTATGTGTGTTTGTGTATGTGTTCACACATGAATGCTGGAAATAACATATCATAGTGAAGACTGGCCTTAACATCAGGGATACTTGGGTTCAAGTATTACCTCTGACATACATATGAACTCTGTGATATCTCAGGATCCCAGGTAATTAACTAAGAACATTAGTTGCTGATGAACTGGTGATCCGTATAAATGGAAGACTTTTCCATACCAGAAGACACCCACACTGATGAAATCTAATCCCCAGAAGATTATCCCATAAGAAGGAATTATTATATAAATGTTTATGAAAGTAGAAATGTACCAGACTCTTTCCATTTTCCAGTACCAGGGACAGATCCACATCAAAATTGCTACTATAAGTAATTATGCAACAGAATATGACTCAAGGGTAAGATATTTGGAGATTTTTTTTCCTACATCAATGAGTCTTAGTGGAAGAAGCACTGGAGTTAGGATAAGAAGACCTGGATTTAACTTCTGGCTCTGCCATCTTTATCATCTTCCTTTTCTGAATCTCAGTTTTCTCTTCTGTTAAATGGGGATAATATTACCCAATGTACCTATCTCTCTTCCGGGGTTGTTGTGAGGGTCAAATAAGATAATATATGGAATGTGCTATTCAAATGTGAAAGGTATATATTGATGTATAGGTCCACGTCTGATGTTTCATCAGTGTGGGGAACTTTCTAGTGAGGAAGGGCCTTTTACCAAAGCAAATGCATTGCCAACTGTTCTGCAACTTGGTTGAGAATTGTTCAGAACACTTAGAAATTAAGTTACTTCACTAGAATCACTCAGTCAGCAGGTGTCAGAGGCCCAGATCTCTCTGGTTCCAAGGCCAATTCCTTAGACATTATATCACATTGCATTTCAGCACTATATAGTCAGTTAGTATTATATATCACCTCCAAAACTCTATTTATTAAAATATAGATTTAGAGCTATAAGGAGCATTTGAGACCATCTAGTCTGTATTTGTACTGTCCTATGTCACACATATTATAAATGCTAATGCTGGAATTTGGACCTAGCTCTTCTGATGCCAAATCGAGGGCTCATTCTACTTCATTTGTACTGTGTGGTTGAGAGTATAAGCAAAAACCTAGAAGAAGAGACTATGAAATCTATGCCCTTAAAAACTTAAACTTGATATATGGCTCTCAGCAATCTACCCAAGCTATTTCCACACCCCCTCCAATCTAGAACACTCCATTGAATAATAGTAGGGATTCCAAGATTCCTTAACTTCCTTAAAGTCTCATTTAAAGTCCCATCTTCTTCAAAATGCCTTTCTCAATCTTCCTTAATCTTAGGACCTATAGTTGTTTATTTGTTGTCTCCCTCAGTAGACTCTGAGCTCCTTGAGAGCAGAAATTGCTTTTTGCCCTTCTCTGTATCCCCAGTCCCTAGCACAGTGCCTGGCCAATAGTTGGTGCTTAATAAATGCTAGATGACTGTGTGAGTGACATATCCCTTCTCACTACTCAGCTACACAGGAATAATTAGAGCAGACACAGATCTATGGAGAGAAGATGCCATATTTTTCCACATGCCATTCAGCCTGGACCAGAAAATGTGGTTGATCCACTTGGTTGCAATTCAAGCAGACAGCCCCACCACCTGCCAGTGGCCCAGAAGTCCCAGCTGTCCTGTTTCTGTGTCATTTCTTCAGTTCCATCCAACATAAAGTTACTTTAGGGACTACTCTGTGCAAAAGCTGGCAATAAAAAGGTGGAAACCACAAAAGGCCTCATCCTCAAGGTGCTTTTATTGTGGAGGAAAGCTATTGTACCTTGATGATGATGATGATGATGATGATGATGATGATGATGATGATGATGATGATGTTAGATATTAGGCAAGACATGAGCAAGGGAAAGACTTAAACAAAAAGCTTTAAGATAGTGTAAATGAAAGGGGCCGCCAGGTAGCTCTATGGATAGAGAGCCAAATGCTGGAGAAATGAGGTCCTGGGTTCAAATCTGCCCTCAGAAACTTCCTAGCTGTGTGATCCTGGGCATATCACTTAACTCTCATTGCTTATATCTTACTGCTCTTCTGCCTTGGAACCACTATACAGTATTTATTCTAGACAGAAGTAAGGGTTTGTTTTTAATTTTAAAAATATAAAAAGGATAGCATAGATAGATTAAAGAGCACTGACTCTTTAGTGGGAGGACCTGAGTTCAATCTTGCTCCTGTTATTTACTACCTATGTGGCCTTGAGTAAATTGCTTAATCTCCCTGGGTCTCAGTTTCTCCATATGTAAAATGGAAGATCAGACTCTGAGATCCCCTTCAGGTCTAGATCTGTGATCCTAAGACTTCAAGAAGAGGGAGAACTCCTTCAGCATCATTCAGGAAGGCTTTTTTGGGGAGGTCACTTGTGAGGTCCTGAAGGAAGAGGAATACTTCAACAGGTTGAAAGGAGAAGGGAGGACATTCCAAACACAGGGCTCAGGCCGCACAAGGAACAAAGGCAGAAGTGGCAGGATGAGAGACATAGAATTGAATATGAGGGAAAAACTTAGTGACCCAACCCTCTCCTTTTACAGAGAAGGAAGCCAAGTATCAAAGAGATTAAATGAATTGTCCAGAGGCCCAAATGGAGTGAGAAAGCAGCACTACTCATACTCAACCAATCAATCATATTTATTAAGCATTCATTGTGTACAGTATCCCCAGGGACTGAAGATACAAAGTCACAAATGATACAATCCCTGCTCTCAGGGAGTTTCTATTTTATCACTAGTCTCCAAATTGAAAATACTTGTCACTAGATCATGTCACCCCTCTACACACTTTCCTGGGTACAGATGAGAAAACTGAGGCACATAGAAAAAGATTAGTTGGCTTCTGTGGTCTCACAGCTAGGGATAGAATCCCAAGTATTCTGACTCCAAGACCTGTGCTCATCCCACTACCTTACATTTCTATCCATTGGGTGACTACCAGTAGCCCCATTCATCCAGAACATGGAGTATATGAGGGGAAATAGACTGAAAAGTGAGACTGATCTAACATAGCAAGAGTATAGTGTGGAAAAGGGAATACTAAGGAATAGAATTGGAAAGGTAGATTAGAGACTGATTTTGGAGGCTTTCAATAGCAGGCTAAAGTGTTTGTATTTTATCTATATAGGTAATTGAAAAACATTGAAAGTCTTTTTAAACATTATTTTATTTGGTCATTTCCAAACATTAGTCATTGGAGACCAAGATCATTTTCTTTTCCTCCCCCCCCTTCCCACCACCTCTCCCATAGCCGACATGCCGATTCCACTGGGTATCACATGTGTTCTTGATTCGAACCCATTTCCATGTTGTTGGTATTTGCATTAGGGTGCTCATTTAGAGTCTCTCCTCAGTCATATCCCCTCCACCCCTGTAGTCAGGCAGTTGCTTTTCCTCAGTGTTTTTACTCCCACAGTTTGTCCTCTGCTTATGGATAGTGTTTTTTCTCCTAGATCCTTGCAGATTGTTCAGGATCACTGCATTGACATTAATGGAGAAGTCCATTACATTTGATTGTACCACAGTGTATCAGTCTCTGTGTTCAATGTTCTCCTGGTTCTGCTCCTTTCGCTCTGCATCACTTCCTGGAGGTCGTTCCAGTCTCCATGGAATTCCTCCACTTTATTATTCCTTTGAGCACAATAGTATTCCATCACCAACAGATACCACAGTTTGTTCAGCCATTCTCCAATTGGAGGGCATTGAAAGCTTTATCAGGGAAGAGACATGGAAGATCTATGTATAGGAAGGCAAGGGAGGGAAGACAAGGGGAGGCAAGAGAAGGCAAGGCAAGGGAAGGGAAAGGAAGGCAAGGCAAGGGAAAGGAATGCAAAGAAAGGGAAGGCAAAGGAATGGAAGGCAAGGCAAGGCGAGGCGAGGCAAGGGAAGGGAAGGCTAGGGAAGGAAAAGGGAAAGGAAATGAATGTGAAGTTTCAAAATGAAAGTAACCACAGAACTGATCAATATTTATCTGTGAGGCATTTAGACCTGAGCTTTGTGAGACTGACGACCATGGACAGACTGCAATTTGGAATCCAAATGAGAGTCTAGTGCAATGGGTGAGTGCTGTACTGGGCCCAACATATCATCCAAACATAATAAATACCAATGAGTAACGGCCAAATCTTTTCCTGGCTCTCATCCCAGCAAAGCTTCTGTGAAGGCAATGATTCTAGTGCCTAAATGACAGCTAAGATATGCAGAGTAAAATGAGTAGTGGGCCCCTTCAAAATATCTGCCATCTGCCCACCCATGGTCCTTACTCTTGATTTGCCCTTTCTCTTCTGTCTCCAAAATTGCTCAGATTATTCCTGGCTCGACTTCAGAAGTAAAGATTATTATAATTATACTTTTTGTTCACTCATTTGCTCTATATTTATTTTTCACCAACTATGTACCCTCCCACTGAATTCCCCCTACAGTGTCTCCCTGGGGCATGAAGATGAGCCTGGGCTCCTGAAGGGTCCAGCAGCACATAGCAGTATGGGACAGTTCATCCTGTACTGACAAGCTGAAAATGGGATTCCTGGAATGGGTTCTATCTGTCTTTTGACTAAAGCCCAGCCCACATAAATTCCAAAAAGCTCATCACCAGATAGTCTGCAGGGAAGGGGAATTTTTCAACCAGCAAGACTGGAAGGCCATCTACTAATGTAGATAATGTTGGTTTCTATGCCAAGTGAATAGAAGCAGGGCCCATGCCAATAAATCCCAGGTCCTGGAAGTATGGGATTAAAAATCCAGAGCTAGAAGGGATCTTAAAAAAAAGCTTACTTTCCTTCTTAGAATCAATACTGTGTATTGGTTCCAAGGCAGAAGAGCAGGAAGGGCTAAGCATTGGGGATTAAGTAACTTGCCCAAAGTTAAATTGTTAGGAAGTATCTGAGGCCAGATTTGAACCCAGGTACTTCTGTCTCTAGGCCTGGCTCTTAATACACTAAATTTCCTACCTGCCCCAAATGGTAAGGATCTTAAAGCTCATCTAGTCCACCCTTCCTAATTTTACAGAGATGAAAACTGAGACCCAGAAAAGTCATAAGATCATAGATATAGCACTGGGAGGGTTTTCAGAAGCCATCTAAACCATCATCTTATAATGAGTAAGCAGAGGCCCAGGGAAGTCATAGGTCATAGAGCAAGAATGGGACCTCAGAAATCATCTAGACCAACTGCTCCATTAAAAATGATACAACTGAGATCCAGGGAAGTAAAGTTACTTTCCTAAGGTCACACAATGTCAGAACCAGGATCCAAACTCAGTTCTGATATTTCTAAGCTTGGTCCTTTTTCTACTGTATCATGCATAGCAAAGTGCTAGGTACCATAGGGGATGCTAGGAAGTATCACACTCAGCCCTTTTTTCTCTCAGAGAGTTTCTAATCTGCTTGCAGAGTATTCCTATTCACAGGAAATTCTAGGCAGAAATATAAGAGCTGTCACAAGGCAGGATATGATGACTTCCCAAAGGAGAGGAAGAGGTAGGAAATATTATGAAATCAGAGGAGAGTAAGAGCTTGTTGGGCTAGAGTGATCTGAAAAGGCTTATCAGAGGGCATGGGACTTGAGCTGGGCCTCGGAGGATAGGTTGGGCCTTGGAGGATAGGTAGGCATTAAATAAATAGTGAGAGGGAACTACTATTGGAAAAATGAAAGTCTAGCTTCTTAACAATGAGTTGTTTCAAAGTGGAATGGGAAGCACTTATAAGGAAGCTCTTCTAGAGGATGTTGATAACCACTAATAGAGAGCATTTGTCATTTAAATAAAAATCAAATTACAGAATCTGTGTGTGTTTGTATGTATGTGTACTCAGAAAACTTGGGTTCCAATTCTGTCTTAGACACTAGCCCTATGCCATGGGCAAGGCACTTAGCCTCCTTGTGTCTCAGTTTCCTGATCTGTACAATGGAAATTGTTGGACTTGATGGCCTCTAAGTTCTTTTATAGCTCAATATCTATGATCCTATGACTTCTTCCATATCTTTCAATTCTGGGACTCTTATTCTTAGCTTACAAGAAATGGGTATGTAGTTTGTGAAATGAAATTCGACTTTGGGATGAGAAATCTATATTAAATTTAAAGATGGATTAAACTCATCAATCAAATGGACTTTTTCAAGCCCATCTATGAAGCAGCTTTTACTCAGGTTTGAAATGGCCACAAGTTTTAAAGGCTAATATTTAATAACTCACGAAGGGAGGAAGAATACTATCATTTCATACATCCTTTGCAAATATTAGCTGGTTCATTATTTGAAGTGTTGAGAAGATCCCATTCCCTAAATAAGAGAGGAAAAAGAAAACACTCTGAGTTTGAAAGAGTAACAGTCACAATGGCCAGAGAAGGAAACTGAGGCCCAAAGTTTAAGTGACTTTCCCAAAGTAGGAAGTATCCTAATACTGCTTCTTGGCCCTGGGTCCATTGTTGTTTCTACTATATATCAGAGATGCTTCTCTAAAGAATGAATTAGAGAGTGGATGTGTATGCCTGGGGCTTGGGAAAACAGATCTTGGTTTGGTAAATTGACATTTCTAAGTTATTCATAGGTTTCACTTTCTAGGAGCCAGGATTTCATCATATCCATAACTCTGCTACTGACAATGCTACCCAACCCTCTTCCCCTTGGTGAGTTACTGGGACCAAAGCAGTTGCATTGCTTTGGGTCCAACTTGCTGCTTGCTGCTGAGCCTCTCAGAATTTAGCAAAGCCAGTCCCGTGATGACAGACATAGACCAATGCTAGGGCTGAAGAGGGCCTGAAAGGACCTTTCAGCATTGGAAGGATGCTGAAGCCACCCTTGACAACACAGGCTCACACCTACCTCATGATGAGGTAGCGGAGTGGAACTTCAGTCAGGAAAACCTTTCTGGAGTCTTGAAAAAGACTGTGGCCTCCTGGTTTCCTTCCCCCTAAAACAACTAAAAACGATAACATCTTTTCTTTTATTATTGTAATACAACTTAATACCACTGGAAGTTATTTTTGTAATAGAGGGTAGCCAGGTATATATGCAGTATATAAAGCAATGGACTTGGACTCAGGAAGAGGTGAGTTCTAATCTTACCTCTCTTGGCCTCAGTTTCCTCATCTATAAAATGGGGGTAATAATAGCTCCTATCTCTGGGGTTGTTTTAAGAATCAAATGACTTAACACATGAAAAATGTTCTGCAAAACTGAAAGTGCTACAAAATTGGTACCTATTAGCTCAATGTTATATTTCATCAAGGATGCTTATTTTTTTGTTTTTGTGACAGATTATATTCATTGTATTTTCATGAATGCCATCTTTACCACTGTAGGTTTTTTTTAATCTGAGGACCTCATGTTTTAAAAAATTAAATATTTGCCTTGAGCACCACATTGAGTGCCTTAGGGACCACTGTGTTCCTCAGGATATCTAGGCCCTAGAGAGGCCAGAGTTTCTCCAATTATTAAGTAAGGAAGTTAGACAAAATGACGCTAAGGACTCTTCCAAGTTAAGCATTCCAAAATTCCAAATCTAGAGAATGTTTACAGAAGAAAAAGAGTTCCATAAATTAAAAGCATTTCTGTTGACTTGACAAGCCATATGTATATATATATATGTTTGTTTGTTTTTTAAACCCTTACCTTCCATCTTGGAATCAATACTGTGTGTTGGTTCCAAGGCAGGAGTGGTAAGGGCTAGGCAATGGGGGTCAAGTGATTTTCCCAGGGTCACAAAGGTAGGAAGTGTCTAAGGCCATATTTGAACCCAGTGTCCCCTTTTTATAGGCCTGGCTCTCCATCCACTGAGCCACCCAGCTGCCCCTTACATATATGTTTGTACAACTCAACTGACAGAAAGTATAAATGTCAGTCTTCTCCAAATGATACTCATAACAATTGACAAAGATTTTGTCATCTGTTGTCAACACTTGTAGCATGTGTCAGGAGCTCTCCTTTCAAGGATACAGGGACCAACTTCTCCATTTTTTTTTCATCCTATACAGTTATTTTCCATGTATTCTTATAAATTATGCATGGAGAACTTATCCAGTTCTTCAGAGGCTCTCCTTTGGGTCTTTTAATATTTCATGTATGCTACAGCAAACAGGAAGGATGTCCATCTGTTATCTTTCATTCTCGTTATGTGACTGGTCCATTGCATGGCAATATCCTTGATGACGTCTTTAATGCACAAGCTGTCCCAGTGATAAAATTCATTAACACCTTTTAGAATTTCTGGGTCTCTCACTGACTTCAGTTGGGATTTATTGGACAAAAGACATCATCAAACTATTCTTTCTACTTGCCCCACCATTTAGCAGCAACTGCTTTCTAAATGGATGGGTTGTAAGAAGCCAACCACCAAAGAAATGAAATAGAGCCTACACAAGAAACTTACATAACTGAAGCCAAATTGCTGGGATGAAGTTTCAGGTTACAGTGGCAAATCTTTTGTTTTCATACCAATTTACAGGAGTAGGGCTACTGATTTGGGTCTCTCGGAGTTTCCATTTGGGGGACATATTGAGTCTCACTGATATAAATATCAATGGCTGTCAAATCTATGCTTTGAAATATTTGCAAATCAAAAAAGAGAATAGGAATAGGGATAAGGAACAGTTTACTCAAGATGTGACCAACCTTGCAAACTGATTATTCACCACATAGAGATGAGTGATTTTTATCTGTGCATTCCCAGAGGCAAGGGTAACAAATAGCAGCAAAGAAAATAATAAACATGTTACTAAATTTGTCAATGGTCTGAATTTTTTAGCTCTCAACTCTGTTTGCAATCCTTAAGGAATTCTATATAATTGCAATATAACATTCATTTAGGGCTTTTATTCGGTACTGGATATACTGGAGCATCTTTTTTCTAGATGATGGATCAGCAAGCAAGTTCAGGGAACCCCTAAAAAGACTACAGTCTACTCCATGGTACCTCTGGAATGCCTACACACACTCAGAGCCTTAGGAGTTTAAAAGGAAAGTTTCTGTAGTTCCTGAATCCAGTCACTCTATGTATAAGACCTAACCCAGGCAAATCTATCCAGGATTGTGTGGATCTGCCCTCCTCCCTCTGAGAAAGGAAGTGTCATGCATCTTCTCATTTGGGTACCCTCAGTGCAAATCAACACAGATAGGCACACTTGGAGACAATCAATCAAAAACATTTAATAAGTACCTACTGTGTGCCATGCATACAAAAATACATGCTCTCAAAGTGCTTACAGTCTAATAGTGGAGACAAGTGAACAAATATATGCAAGGGTAGCTATAGTTAGAAAAAATGGGAAATAATTACCAAAGAAGAGTATGGGAATGAAAACGGGTTAGCTAATGCTTCCTGTAGAAGGTGAGATTTTAGATGGTACTTAAAGGAAACCAATGAAGGATGGCTCTTTATAATGGAGGAGCAAGTGTGTTCTAGGCATGAGAGACAGCCAGAGACAATGTCCAGAACCCAAAGATGGAATATCTTCTTGAAACAGCCAGGACACCAGGATTACTGGATCAAAGAAATCTGGACAGGTAGAGGAGGCACTACGTTATGAAGGACTTTCAATGCCAGACAGTGAATTTAATCTTTTATCTTGGAGGGAAAGGAACCTTAGAGGAAGCTGATGGAGTTTATTGAGTAGGGAGTGACCCATTTGGACTTGAGTTTAAGGAAATCTACTTTTGTGACCAGAGGACAAATTGGAATGGGGAGAGACTTGATGCAGACAGACCCAACCAATCATCCAGGCATCATGTGATGAGGGCTTGCTTTAGAATGGAACTCATGGCAGAGGAAAAGGGGGGGCTTGTATGAGAAATTACTAGGTTTCTAGCCCAAAGAGATAGAAAGGTGGGGGAGACTTATTTGTACAAAAATATTTAAAGCAGCTCTTTTTAGGGGGGTAAAGATTTGGAAAGTAAGGGAATACCTATCATTGTAGAATGGCTGAGTAAATTATAATATATCATTGGAATGGATTATGATTGTGCTGTAAGAAATGGCAGGCAGGGGGAGCTCAGAAAAATCTGGAAAGACATGAACTGAAGCTGAATGAAATAAGCAGAACCATGAAAAATATATACATAGTGACATGAATATTTTACATTCAAAAGCTGTGAATAATAACAGCCATTATCAGCAACACTGATAGGACTCTTGTTAAAAAATATGCTATCTACTTCCAGAGAAAAAGGATTGAGTCTGAATCCAGACCAAAGCAAACTTTTTCACTTTCTTAATTTTTTTTATCCATTTGATTTTCCTTCCACAAAAGATTAATATGGAAAAAATCTTTTACATGATTGTACTTGTAAAATTGCTTACTATCTCAAAGGGGGGAAGGAACTAAGGGGGAAGGGGAGTGAGAGCATTTGAGACTCACAAAGCCAACCAGTTCAAAAATCTTGAAAGTGTTTACTCTATAAGACATCTTAAATACAACTACTTTTCTCTTAACTCACACAGCCACTATTTCTCTCCTTCAGTATTTCAACAGCCTTCAAATTGTTGATCCTGACTCAAATATCATCCCACTATTAATATATCTTTCACATAATTACCAAAATGATTTTATTAAAGCATAAATCTAACTATTGCAGTTCAAACTCCATTGGCTCCGTATTACTTCTAGACTCAAATAGGAGTTTTCTATTTCTTGAATGTCTTGTTTCTTTCCAGCTCTTTGAAAGGTGGACTCTTCCTATCTTTCTGTTCTTCTGCCTTCCACATCCTTTACACTCAACCCATACTGGCCTGTTATGGTTCTCTTTACATAACTCTCTATTTCCCATCTCTAGGCCTTTACATTTGCTATTGCCTATTCTTGGAACACCTTTCTCATCAACTTCTTTAAAAAAACAAACAAACAACTCTTACCTTCTGTTTTAGAATCAATACTGTGTATTGGTTCCAAGGCAGAAGAGTGACAGAGTCTACGCAATGGGGATAAAGTGGCTTGCCAAGGGTTATAGTTAGGAAGTTCCTGAGGCCACATTTGAACCCAGGACTCTAGTTGTGTTCTCAATCCATTGAGCCACCTAGCTGCCCCTTCATCAGCTTCTAACTTTCTGAATCCCTGGCTCCTTTAAGACCTACTTCTTCCAAATCTTTTCTAGTTCCCCTCAGCCTAGGTCTTAGGGCTCTTTTCTAACATTATCTTCCATCTACTCTACATTTTCCCTATAGCTTCTCACGCAAATATGTTGTTGAGCCCATTATAATATAAGGTTTTTGAGAGGAAGGTCTGGGGTTTTTTTGTATTTATTTGTGTTTATCAAATAAACGCAGTGTTTGTTTAGCACAATGCCTAGAAAATTATAAGTACTTAATCAATTCTTATCGATTGATTCATTGAGGATTTTGTCCAGGATCCCCAAATTTAGAAATCATAACAGTCTTACACCTGCACTCCTTCACAGTTCCCAAAAATCCACTATAGTAACTGATTATCCCCACTATAAAATGAATTTGTCTTAATTATTGCATCAACTATATTGTCAATGTGCAGGAATCATTCATGCTCCTTGGCCTTGGCACCATAATTGCTGAGAACTGCTCTATAAAAGGCTTCCATTCTCTGCAAAATCAAGGCCTTAAACAGGTGTTCAAGGTCTCTCAGAACATTTTTCTGACTTCAAAGCCAACAAGGCAGTGGAAGTTTACCAGAGAGCCAGCAGCATGTGCTGAGAACAAAGATAATCTTAAATAGCCTTTCTAAGGAGCTTTGCTGCCAAGTCTTTGTGATGTGGCCACCTGAGAAGTTCACACAGTCTTAGTTTAGATTCATATGGTATCCAAAAGGAGGCAAAGAAGAATACCACTAGATGCTGCCATAGTCAGACCACATCTAGACCACACTGGGTTCTCTTCTTGGGGTCGTTTTTTAGAAGGACATTAACAACTACAGAGGGGATGTGAAAAAAGATGGTGAGGGGTTGAAGCCTTGTCATATGAAGAATTATTGAAAGAACTGAGTTTGAAGAAGGGAAAACTTTAGGGATAAGTCTTAACATACTATTTTTTGGAAATAGTAAGTTCTCCTTTGCATAACATCTTAAAAGAAACACTAGAAGATCACTTGTAATATATATCATAGAAAATAATATCAATCAGATACAAGTTGGACTAAAGGACCTCACAGATCTATTCCAGTTCTAAGGCTTTGTAATTCAGGAGACAAGTGTGGTATTAAAGACTCAGCTTCTTCTTTTTTAAAATTCAAAGATATGTTATTTTCCCAATTGCATGTAATAATAATTTTCATCACATGTTTTCCAAAATTATAAGATCCAAACCATCTCCCTTCTTCCCTTCTCCCCCAAACTTAGGGATGATAAGCAATTTGATCTGGACTAAACATGTATTATCATGCAAAAGACACTTCCATATTGATCATTGTTATAACTGCACACTCAAACAAAACCAAAACCCCAAAATAAAATTGTGAATACACTAATGTGAAAGACAGTATGCTTTGATCTGCATCCATCCAACTATAATTATTCTTTCTCTGGAAATGGATGGAATTCTCTATTATGAATCTTTCAGGATTGTTCCAGTGTATTGCTGAGAGTAGCCAAGTTTTCACAGTTGATCATCACACAATATTGCTGTTACTGTGTACAGTGTTCTTCCAGTTCTGCTTATTTCACTCTGTGTCAGTTCATGCAGATCTTTCCAACTTCTTCTGAAATCCTATTAATCACTTCTTACAGCACAATAATATTCCATCACCACTATAGTCCACAACTTGTTCAGCCATTCTCCAATTGATGGACATCCCCTCCATTTCTAATTCTTTGCTACCACAAAAGAGCTGCTCTAAATATTTTTGTCCAAGTAGTTCCTTTCTCCTTTTTTATGATCTCTTTGGGATACAGACCCAGTAGTGGTATTATAGCATCAAAGAGTATGTGCAATTTTATGGCCCTTTGGGCATAGTTCAAAATTGCCCTCCAGAATGGTTGGATCAGTTCAGAACTCCACTAACAATGCATAAATGAAAGACTGGGTTTCTAATCCTACGCCTGATATTAGCCATGTGATATAAGCAAGCCACTACATTTCTCCTTATCTCATTTTGCTCATGTGTAAAATGGGGTTAATAATATGTATAGAAGCAATATAATACATTTGGGGTAAAATCCCCCAACGAAACTCAATGTAATAATGGAAAGGGTTATATAAGCATCCACTCTCATTATTTTATGATTCTTCTCTTGAAACATCTGAATGGGTTGTCATGTGGAAGAAAGTGCAACCATTCTGTATAATGCCTGAGATCAGAACTAGGCATGGTGGGTGGAAGTTAAAGGGAGAAGGATTTCGGCTCACTGTTAAGAAGACATGTCTAACAAAATATTAGCCTCTTCTTTTCTCTTAGCTCTCACCAAAATGTTAAAAAATATATTCAGAGATTCCACAGAAAACCAACAAAACACTTTTCACTCATTTTATTCTTTATTTTGTCTTACTGATTTTTTTATTTTTTAACATTTATGTCACTCCAGCATGATTACTACCCTCCAATGTGAAATGCAGTCCCCCTTTGTAAGAGAGAAGTCAAGTTGAGCACATTGGCCATGTCTGGCACTACATGCCTCATCCATCACCTACAGGCCACCGCCTCTTTGCTGACAGATGGGAGACATAATGTAAGCTCTCCGCTGACAGATGGGAGACATTCTTCACTGTCACTTCGTTGAAGTCCCAATTAGTCAGTGCATTGATTAGAGGTCTAAAATCTTGTACTGTTGGTTTATTTTACCTTAACCTAGTCATTGAATAGGTGTTCTTCCAGCTCTGCTCACTTCATTCTGCATCAGTTTACACAAATCTTCTGAGGCTTCTGAATCTGTTTCTCTCCTCCATTTCTTTACTTAGCATTAAGGGTTTTCCATAGGTGACAGTGTGGTTCTGTTGGAAAAGCACCATTTTTTTGGGAGTTCAACGATCATGCTCTATCACATCCTGCCTGTGTGACCCTGAGGAAACGACCATTTTGCTTCTCATGGACAAAGTTTCCTTATTTATTAACTACAGAAATTTGATGAGGTCATCTCCAGCTTCCCTTCGTGCTCTAAATCTGTGAGCAGTCTTAGTCAATTGGGAAGCTTTGTGTAGGTTTGGGCATTCCATTTCAGATTTGGTTCCAAGTGTTGGATTGTTTTAAAAACTCGCCAATAGTATTGTCACCTTCTGAAAAAAAGCTGTGCTTTATCATTTTCCAGTACTGCTGGCTGACCACTTTGTTCCCTAAACATATACTTGACAGCCATATTGCTGTCCTGGCATACCAGAGATGAAAACCTAGAAAATTTAACCCTTCTACCTTCAGAAATCTTTCTCAAGAGCTCCACTGTCTGAATTGATGAGTGCCTCATGTGATCCAGTTTATCTAAGCAGGCTGCAACTATGCTTCATTTTACCTTCTAGAATCTTCCTGCCAGATGCCTTTGCCATTGCTTGTGTAACCATGGCAGCATACCCTTATTTCTCTTGCTTTTTAGGTTTGGTTTTTATTTTTTTTAACAATAATCAATTTGTAAAAAAAAATGTAGTAAATACATGCTAATTTACTCCTCTATTGCCTCCCTCGTTCATCATCCCAATAACTTTCCAAACCAAAACACACCTTCTTGGCCATCATTTCCTATGTGCCATCTCCCCTTTTTTAGAATGTAAGCTCTTCAAGGTCAGAGACTGCCTTCTCTTTTCTATTTGTATCCTGGGTCCTCAGCACATAGTAGGTGTTTTATAAATATTTTTTTCATTTATTTATTCAACAGCAACATTTGAAAGACATCCTTTTGTGAAAGTATACTAGAACTCCCGAGGATCCATGAAATGTGAATTCCGATGGTCAATGTTGTCTTAGTGATGAGTCATAGAGGGCCCTCTTAGGTCAAGGGCTAAAGGCAACTTGATTTGTAAGGCAAAGCCTTTTGTCATAAATGTTGCATATGCCCATGGTCAGGAAATTGGTTGAATCATAAAGCTTGACAATAAATTATTAATCAGACCACTGCTTTAAATAATTTGTTGAGACAATAAGAGATTCCATTTTTTGAAGCCAAATCGTTTAGTTTTAGTTTTTTTAAAACAATGCTTTATATAGGATTTTGAATTATCCAACCTGATGCCTTGCAGGGAAGGGAGGTTGGGAAGGACAGCATTGAAAATGGGTTTCAGAATTCCAAAGAGAAACATACACATACATTTGAATAATAGACATTATATCCTTTCCTCAGATGCTTATCTCCCCCTCATTCTGTATTTAAGCATAGTAAAAAGTGTGCATTTAGATTTTGTACATATAAATACTTATTTGTTTGGAAATATGGTACTAATCACTTTCATCAAAATAAAAACAATCCAGGAGTTCTGCCCTTAGAACAAAAGAAAGTATATTGAAGAATAGATTGTAATCTATTACATAGGAAAGTCAAGTAACAGGGAAAATATCTCCTTTAGAATACAATAGATAGAATTATAATTTTTCTAGGTATATAGCATAATTGACATGGACAAAGTGTTGGGGGCCAACTAGAAAAAAAAACCTACTGAATTTGAAGTGCAGCAGCTGGACTTGACTCTTGGCTGTACCATTTACTCTCTGTGTGACCTTGGATCAGTCCTTTAACCTCTAAACCTCAGTTTCCTGAAGTTGACCTTTAAAAGCCATTTTCCTCTCTAAATCTATGACCATATGTGATAGCATTACTGTGGGTTGAGTCCATATTTTTAGAATAATTTTTCTGTAGCATCATAAATTTAGAGCTAGAAGGAAATGAGAGAAAGAGAGAGATCAAATAAGCTGTTAATGAGCTGCCCTTTAGAAAACACTGGGACCTGATGGAATTGAATTTTTCCAACACTTTAAAGAATATTTTTATGGTACACAGTATTATAAACATAAATAAGGATATGATGCTAAAAATAGTTTTATAAAGGAAATAAAGATTGTAGTCTCCATACCCAAAAACAAGACCAGAAGAGAAAATTTCAGGTCAATTCCTTATTAATTTTGATTAAATGAAATGAAAATTCTTTATTAATATTTATACAAACTCCAACAAACTATAATGAACAGCAGAGGCAAATATAATAAAAAAGCATTCACTATTACCAAGTTGTGATAAGACTATGCATGCAATAATTAAAATTTTCAATATCATATTAATAGGGAAAATTCATTTTTAAATATTATAGCAATAGGGAGATTGATCAGAAGGTTTTACAATTCAACAAATATTTATCAAGTATCTACTGGATGGTAGATTTACCCTTGTAGACCTCAGACTCTTGTAAGGGTATAAGGTATACATTGATTATTAAAATACACAAGAATTTAGTTTACATAAAATACAGAATTCATTTCTAATTTTTAAAGCTACAGAATTAGCAATGGAATGCTATTTCTTTATATGACAAAAAAGCATCTCTCTGGACACACTAAAAATACTAAATATAGTGGAAAAGTATTCAAAAGCAGATGCAATCAACTGTTATCATTTCTACTGAAGAGAAGTTTTAGAAATGCAAACTCTAGAAATAAGACTTGAAAGAGCAATAGAAGGGATAAACATTGGTAATGAAGAGACTCATATATCTCCATTTATTGGTATCTTTATTATCAGACCAGAAAACTCAGACTCAACAACAACAAGAAAAAGGTTGAAAGAGATTACTTCAAGAAAATAAGACATAATAAAATAAAAGTTATCAATTTTTTATATAATACAAAAAAATCTAGGAAAATTCTCTTTTAAAAAGATAAGTCTTTTACAATAATGACAAAAATATTGTATAAAATATTTGGGCACTAGTCTGTCAAGATCTACACAAGACCTCTCTCTAGAGAAAACTTTTAAGTTGTTTTGAGAGAAAAAATATGTAAAAACTGGATAACTGAAAATATAGCATAATGGATAAAATGACTGGCTTGGAATTGGGAAGACCTGAATTCAAATTCTGCCTCAGATGTTTTTTACCTGTTTGACTCTGGGAGAGTCAAACTCTCTGGGTCACTTCTTCATTTATAAAATGAAGGAGTCATACTCACTAGGCTTATCCCTTGTAGCTCAAAATCTATGCTCCAATAGTTCCATGATATTAGTTGAATGTATATTCCTTATATATGGATTGAGTCGTCCATGATTATAGAGTTAGTAGAATTTAAGTAAAAATACAAGTGCTATACTTTCAAGAATTAGACAAATGTACCTGGAAAAATTAAGAAGAACAAATATTGACAGAAATTATGCAGAAAAAAGCTTAATTAGGATACCCTGATTTCTCAAGAATCCAAGATAAGGAATGAGTATTTATAAGACAAGGAAGGAATCAATTGGGCAGAACTAGAATTGACAGCATATACAAAATACTTGTATTTAAGAAACTTAAGCTCATGAAACTAAGAATCATTTAGTAGAGTTAAGAAACCACATTTTATACCATCTACTTTAATAAATTCCAATTGGAGCAGTGATGCAGACAGATAAAAAATTGTGAGGAAACCAATATATTTATCTCAATTTTAGAGAGGAGCTATATACATTTAAAAAACCTATCTTTTTCTATTGGCATTCTCCTTGTGAAAACACATATTTGTGAATTCTGGACCTTCCAAAGAAGATGATCCATGGGAAAAAGGAAAGGCATTAAATAGGCATAAGAAGATTGGTACCATTTGGCCACTCATGAATTTTATCCCAGGAATACCTTAAATGACTGAAGAGTCTGCTTGAGTGGGAGGAGGCTAGACAAGGAGGCGTTCAAGTGCTACACTGGTATCAAAGTTCTTTTCTTAAAAAAAAGAATCTAGAAAAAATCTTCCTATATGTTGGGTAGATCCTTGAGGAGTAATTATGAGTGGACAATGGCAAGTATTATGAATTAAGAAGACATGAATGGGGCAGTGATCTGTGCCATCAGATGGTGGACCCATTTTGATATGGTTTGTGATTACAGAATCTCAGAGTTGGAAAAGACCCAACAGGTGAGCTATCTCACTTCTACTTGGCACAGAATCCAATGCCTAAAACCTTAGTATTTTAGGAAAAGTAAAGAGAAGAATGATTTTTTATCTATAAAACAAAGTAAGACATTTCTGAAGAATGGATTAATACTATTTTTAAACAAAAACAATAAAATGAAAATATTTTTTAAAATAACAGATTAGGAAAATTCATGAGAAATACATACTGATAAAACTGTTAAAATTATTGACATCCAAAATAAGTCATCAGCATTTCTATATAATTCCAACACAGCTCAGCAGCAAAAACTAGAAAGAGAAATCCCATTCAAAATTACTTTAGACAAAATAAAATACTTAGGGATCTATCTCCCGAGACAAACACAGGAACTATATGAACACAACTACAAAACACTTTCCACACAACTAAAACTAGACTTGAGCAATTGGAAGAACATTAACTGCTCATGGGTAGGACGAGCCAATATAATAAAAATGACCATCCTACCCAAACTCACCTATCTATTTAGTGCCATACCCATGGAACTTCCAAAATTTTTTTTTTACTGATTTAGAAAAAAACCATAACAAAGTTCATTTGGAAGAACAAAAGATCAAGGATATCCAGGGAAATAATGAAAAAAAAATACAAAGGAAGGGGGCCTTGCAGTCCCAGATCTCAGACTATATTATAAAGCAGCGGTCATCAAAACAATTTGGTACTGGCTAAGAGACAGAAAGGAGGATCAGTGGAATAGACTGGGGGCAAGCAACCTCAGCAAGACAGTATATGACAAACCCAAAGATCCCAGCTTTTGGGACAAAAATCCACTATTTCATAAAAACTGCTGGGAAAATTGGAGGACAGTGTGGGAAAGATTAGGTTTAGATTAACACCTCACACCCTACACCAAGATAAATTCAAAATGGGTGAATGACTTGAACATAAAGAAGGAAACTATAAGAAAATTAGGCGAACACAGAATAGCATACATGTCAGACCTTTGGGAAGGGAAAGACTTAAAAACCAAGCAAGAATTAGAAAGAGTTACAAAATGCAAAATAAAAAATCTGGAATACATAAAATTAAAAAGTTTTTGTACAAACAAAACCAAGGTAACCAAAATCAGAAGAGTAGCAACAAATTGGGAAACAATCTTCATAAAAACCTCTGACAAAGGTGTAATTACTCAAATTTACAAAGAACTAAACCAATTGTACAAAAAATCAAGCCATTCTCCAATCGATAAATGGGCAAGGGACATGAACAGGCAGTTCTCAGCCAAAGAAATCAAAACTATTAATAAGCACATGAAAAAGTGCTCTACATCCCTTATAATCAGAGAGATGCAAATCAAAACAACTCTGAGGTATCACCTCACACCTAGCAGATTGGCTAACATGACAGCTATGGAAATTAATGAATGCTGGAGGGGATGTGGCAAAGTGGGGACACTAATTCATTGCTGGTGGAGTTGTGAATTGATCCAGCCATTCTGGAGGGCAATTTGGAACTATGCCCAAAGGGCGACAAAAGAATGTCTGCCCTTTGATCCAGCCATAGCACCGCTGGGTCTGTACCCCAAAGAGATAATGGACAAAAAGACTTGTACAAAAATATTCATAGCTGCACTCTTTGTGGTGGCCAAAAATTGGAAAATGAGGGGATGCCCATCAATTGGGGAATGGCTGAACAAATTGTGGTGTATTTTGGTGATGGAATACTATTGTGCTAAAAGGAATAATAAAGTAGAGGAATTCCATGGAGACTGGAACAACCTCCAGGAAGTGATGCAGAGCGAAAGGAGCAGAACCAGGAAAACATTGTACACAGAGACTGATACATTGTGGTACAATCGAAGGTGATGGACTTCTCCATTAGGGACAATGCAGTGTCCCTGAACAATCTGCAGGGATCTAAAAAATACTGTCCACAAGCAGAGGATAAACTGTGGGAGTAAAAACACCGATGAAAAACAACTGCTTGACTACAGGGGAGGAGGGGATATGACTGAGGAGAGACCCTAAATGAGCACCTTAATGCAAATACCAACAACAAGAAAATGGGTTCGAGTCAAGAACACATGTGATAACCAGTGGAATCGTGCATTGGCTATGGGAGAGGGAAAGGTGGTGGGGGGGGAGGGGAGGAAAAGAAAATGATCTTTGTTTCCAGTGAATAATGTTTGGAAATGACCAAATAAATAAAAAAAAACTAAAAAAAAGAATCAATACAAAAATACAATCAGAAAAATGTATTGGAATGCCCATTTTCAAAACTGGAATTTCAAATTGTGCATAAAATTGTTCAAACTTTCTAATAATTGAAGAAGCATGAGCTGAAACAACTTAGAGTTACTATTAATTAAATTAGAAAAGACTGCTTAAGACCATAAGTCATTATTGTCAGTGCTATAAAGAAACAAGGCAAAAACTCTACAGCATTGTTGGTAAAAATATAAATTAGTTCAGTATTTCCTTGGGATATAATTTTGCAATGAAGACTAAAAAAAATTTAAACTCCCTTACTTTTTCATCCAATGGAAGGAAAGAATGAAGGACAGAAGGAAAAAAAGAAGAAAAGAATGAAGAAAGGAAGAAACAAAAATGGATAGATGGTTGGCTGGATAAATGCCACCTCTGCCACTCACTAACTATACTGCTTTTGAATAAGTTCCTTCTTTCCAAACTTCAGTTTTCTTTTTTTAAAGGAAAGGAGTTGCTTCCTAATCTCATTTTTTATTTTACTTTTTAAAGTTTATTTATTTAATTAATTAATTTAGAAGATTTTTCCATGGTTACACGATTCATCTCCTCTCTCCCCTCTTCCCACCCCATCTTCCATAGCCAATGAACAATTCAACTGGGTTTTCCATGTGTCATTGACCAAGGCCTATTCCCATATTATTAATATTTGTACTAGGGTGATCATTTAGTCTGCATTCCTAATCATATCCCCATCGAACCATGTGTTCAAGCAGTTGTTTTCCTTCTGTGTTTCTACTCCCACAGTTCTTTCTCTGGATGTGGATAGCTTCTTTCTTATAAGTCCCTCAGAATTGTCCTGGATCATTGCATTGCTGCTAGTAGAGAAGCCTATTATATTCAATTCTTCATGATCTTTAAAATCCTTTCCAATTCTAAATCCTGGTATCTTTTCCATGGTTAAGTTCCTTAATTCATAGTGTTGTTATTTAGACTATGAAATGCAGAGAAGTTCTTGATCTGAATTAGCAGCTGTCTCGTCATTAATAAAATGAGAATGGAACAAAAAAAATCCACCTTAAAATGTTTTAATGAAGTAAAATAAAAGTTAATTGGTTAATTGGAGTTTCTACAATAGGCAGAAGTTTCTGGTAAAGTTTTGCTCTACACTAACAGAATGGGAACCATGAAGCTATTAGTATTTTTATGGGCACAAAATTATTACCCATAGAAAAGAGAAGTCCCCCATCTGTCATTGTTAGATGGACAAATACATTGTAATGGAAACAAGCTCTTCTGCTGCTCAGCCTGGAGTAGGTTACAATGCACTAATTAAGTATTGCATCATTTATCTGAGAGAGAAATATTTACCCAACCTGGGACTGCAGGGATTACCAGGCAGGTGAGGTCGATAAACTCATTTCAGGATTAGGTCATTTCAGGCTGTTTGACTTCCTCCAGCTGAACAAATTGCCTTGAGTTGATGAGAGAAGAAAATAAAATTAAGGGAATAAGATAGCAGCTTCTTTCTGCTAGTTTCCCTGCTGCCAAATGAGATATTGAATTTTATGGCTTCTCCTTGGACAGCTCCTGCTAAGAGATTTTGTTCCTTTCAGTTCCTACATCCCTAACTTTATTTTATGCTAAGCCACTCTTGTTTGATTCACATCCTATCTTTTAGGTTTTAGACAAAAACTTCAGATGGGTTTTTTCTTTCTTAGAAAGTCTCTTCAGAATGAACAAATCAATCACCTCAAAGTGAGAAGGAATAGGTTTGAATACTGCTGTCAACACTAACTACCTGGGGATCATAAGCAAACCATTTCACTTTGCTGTGACTCTGTCTCTTCATCTGTAAAATGGAGATAATAATGCCTACACTAATCAACTCAAAAGGGTGTTTTGAGGCTTCAATAGCATAATGTATACAAAGTGCTTTGTGATCCTAAAAGCAATGTACAGTTTTTTGTTGTTGTTCAGCCATTTTCAGTCATGTCCAACTCTTCTTGACCCCCTCTGTAGTTTTCTTAACAAAGATGCTGGAAGAGTTTGCCGTTTCCTTCTCTAGGTCATTTTACAGATGAGGAAACTGAGGCAAACAGGATTAAATTATTTGTCCATGGTTACACTGCTAGTAAATTTTCAAAGGTCAGATTATTTGAACTCAGGATGATGAGTCTTCCTGACACCAGGACCAGTGCTTTATCCTCCAGGTCACCTAGCTGAAACTGTTGTCATTATGATTTTCCTATTCTCATTGTGATGAATAGAATTCAAATAGAAATGGTCCTAGGAAAAGTCAAATGAAATGCTATTATTCTTTTATGTTTAATAATCTACAAGTTACAGCACAAGTGTATAAAATTACTACTTTAGATCATTTAATTTTAAAAAGCACAAGAATATAAACTTCTCTAGGTTTTATACTGGGATGCTTTAAGCAAGTGAATCTACAGATGATGAGCTTATATCTCAATATTTTGGGGATATCAGCCATGGACAGAAAAACAGGAATAATATGTACCTTATCCTGCTTCACAAAGTTTTGATTCCTTTTACTAGACTTCTACCTAAAGAGTCCCAAAAAATCTTAGTATAGTTTTAAAATGAAAGTCAAAAACTGTCTTAAGACTTTTGGGATACCTTATACATTAAAAACTTTTCATTCATTTTAGTTTTTGCTAGAATTTATAGAATACTTTCAGGTTTACAAAGTAATTTTAAAATATTATCACATTGTATACTCACAACAACCCTAGAAGGCAGTTATTACTATTATATCTATTTTACAGATATGGAAACTATGACAGAGAGTGGCTAAGTGATTTGCCAAGGTTCACACAACTAATAACTGTCTATGGAAAATTAAGAGTATCTGGTATCATGCCTATTAATAATATTGTTCTTAAATTCTGAGGGATCAATGTTACAATCTGCAAATTATATTACAGGTAAGAATTCAGTCCATGGTAATGCTCCAATTCCAGGGCAGATCATTGATAAAGAAATGGAAGAGACTTTCATTATACAAACCGAAATACCTAAAAGTTCAATGACTTGCCCAAGGTCACACAGACAGTAAAAAGCCAAGCTAAGACTTGACCCAAACTTGTCTATCTCCAGACCCAGGGTTCTTTCCACCATTGCATTCTACCTCTTTTATGCTGCACTGCCTCAAATTTTCAAGATATTTGGGTCGTCTGCATTTCAAGGGAAAGAATCTGTCATTTGTGAGTTTAGGAAGGATTTCAGTCTTTTGGGTGTATAATTTTTGCCTTTTGATCCTACCTTTCTTTTTTTTAAATTTTATTTAATTAGTTAATTTAAAATAGTTTTCCTTGGTTACAAGATTTGTGTTCTTTCCCTCTCCTCCAGCCAATCCCCTCCCATAGCTGATGTGCAATTCCACTGGGTATTGCATGTGTCCTTGATCAGAACCCATTTCCATGTTGTTGATTTTGGGAAGCGGATCTTCATTTAGAGTCTACATCCCCAATCATATTCCCATCAACCCATGTGATCAGGCAGTTGTTTTTCTTCTGTGTTTCTACTACCACAGTTCTTTCTCATAGGTCCCTCCAAATTGTTCTGTGATCCTACCTTTCTAGGGATTCGGTAGGTACTAGTTTTTGGTAGCCTCTGGTGCTTTGTTAACAATTTCTATTATTTCCATGCTTGCATAATCTGCATCAATCAATCAATAACTCTGGCTTCCTCAATGCTAACCTGTCTTGAATTTGTGAGCACAAGAACCTGGTGCTAAATCATTATTGTGAGTCTTTCTAGAATTTCTATAAACAAATCCACATGACTCAGTTATATAATTCTGATTATTCTAAAGTTTCTCCTTGCTTATTGAATCTTTTCATGGCTATTTTCTCCCTTGGATCTCTATCATCTTCTCTTCCCTTCTGGGGTTTCTAACAGATAAGCTGCTGATCCATGGTCAAGGCAACCTGCTTGTCTTAAGATTTTAAAAAGCCTTAAAATTTTAAAATTCACTTTAAAATTTAAAATTCAACTCATCTTCTGAAATCCTGGCTATATGTTTTTTCTTTGAGATTTTGATCTTCTTGTTCTCAGACAAGAGCAAATATTCACTGTCTAAGAATAGAACTTGATATTGAATTTGCACTACTAGGTAAGATGTAGGTCTATAACACCTTATGTTTTAATCATCTGGGGTTAAACCCATAACAAGGATGGAAAAATAAGGACTTTGTCCCAAGATACCAAATCTAGAGCACACTGACATCTTGTAGTCCTTCAGCATCATAGAAACAAATAAACTTAGCACTCTTGGCAAATATTATTTGTTAAAAAAGAAAGCTACTATAGATGATGGTTAGGGTGAACCCATCTCCTCTTACATACTCCCATATTTCCCTTCTTCTCCCTCTATGACTCTCAGTGGCCTCATTCCATTATCCCAGTGGATAATAACTCTCTAACCTAGGGTGGTGTCTCTCTCCTCCCCCTACCTAAGGGGTGCTTCTAGCATCTTATCTCATGTGTAATTTATAGTGTTCACCCTTGGGATAAAAGTGCCTAGCTACAGCTCCACCAGGGGCAGAAGGATGAACATGAAAGCTCCATTTATTGATTTATTTTAAACTGTTCAAACTGCTTTTCTTTAAATATCTCTTAGAAAAAATTCACACGGGTCTCCTAACAATGTTGTTAAAGAAAATTTCTTAATGAGTGAGAGTGGCTGGCGGGGGGAGGAGGAGAAGAAAGGACAGGGGAAGGCAGCCAAGGTTATATCCTTAAATTAGTTACCAATGACTAGATGCTCAATCCATCAATTTCCGTAATTATGAATGAGAACATGTCATGTATGCAGCATGTCCTTAGACTTAAAATATTCCCCATCTGATACTCCTCCTCTGAGTCAAGCTGTAAGGAAAGAGCTAGCCATTCCTTAACATAAAGCTCACACTGACCTTTTTAGTAATTAACATAATTTGGCATCTTTTCAGGTAGACAGGCCATTTTCTCTGAATAGCTAAGTCACCGTTATGTTTTTCTCTAAATATATTCTTTCAGGAACTCCTCAAGACTTTTCCAGCATTTCAATTAACACAGATTTATGGCTATTATTATTATTAATTATCTAATATTCATAAAGTGCTCATAAGTTTATAAAGAACATTATATCGTTATCTCATTTAAACCTCACAATAGCCCTGTGAAGTAATTTCTGCAGGTAGCCACCACATTTTATAGATGAGGAAACTGAGTCTAAGAGAGGTTAAGTGACTTATCCAGGGTCACATAGTGTCAAATGTGAGATTTGAATCTAGGATTTACAGGTTCAGTGGACTATCTACTATGCCACTATAGAATGACAGAATTTGATAATTGGTAGAGACCTCAGTAGCTAACCCACATAGGAAAAGAACTGCCTGTCCAATAAGTGGTTGCTTCTAAAATTGAACAAAATACTCTGAGTGTTTTAACAAAGTCTTTGATGTTGTTCTCCTTGTCACTAGTACTTGGGGTTTGGGGTTTGAATTAAACTAGGAGGTAAGGTTTGAGCTGACCTTTAAACTGCAATGGAAGGGGATGACCAGAATCCAGTGGAGCTCTTATTTTGCTGCTAATAGTTATTTTCAAAAAAAATCTGTGTTGTGTATTTGTATGTGAGTTGTAGCCTTCCAGTAGATTATAAGCTCCTGGAAGGCAGGCATTGCTCATTTTTCCTCTTTGTATCTGCCCACCTATCCAGTTCATGGCCCATCATAGATGCTTATTAAATGCTTCCTGAAGTGAACCAAACGGAATTATGAGAAACAGAAGAGAAAGCTTCCTGTAAAGGGTCTAAGATAGTACCGTCCCCCAGTAGAGACTCAATACATGTCTATTGATTAGGATTAAATTGAACCAGAGAAAAATAACATCCAGAAACATGCATTAGCAATATAGCTATCTGCTAGAATAGGATTAAAATCAGATGAGAGCATTGATAAGACCCTAGTGGCCTGGAGGCCCAAGTAAAAGAAAACTTGTCTTTCTCCATAAAATACTGAAATAATTAAATTGTTGAATTAGACTGAAATAATTATTTCAAACTTTAGGTTGTTCAACAAAATATCGAAATAAGTATATTGCCAATAATATCAAAATAATTATTTCAAATTTTTGTAATACAATACAGTAAAATATTATATGCTGAGATACAATAGATAGAATGAATAGAATGTTGAACTTGGGATTGGGAAGAAATGGATTCAAATCCCACCTCTGAGAAGTTTGGACTGTAGGATTCTGGGAATGTGACTTAGTGTCTTCACTCCCCCATGTGTAAAATGAAGGGGTTGGACTTGATGTCCTCTGAGATCCCTTTTACTTCTAGATCTAGATCAGTTTTACTTCTCAGCTTAGCATTCCATGCCCTCCATAACTTGGCTCCAGCCAGCCTTTCCAGGCTAATTTGACATCACTCTCATTCCCAATCTAGTTCAACTAGACTGGACAGGAAAGTAAGAGTCCTAGGGTTTAGAATGGAAAGGCACTATAGAGTTTAACTAGTCTTACTGGCTTACTTTACATATTAGAAATCTGAGTCCCAGAGAAGGGAAGTGATTTTTTCAAGGTCAAACAATGAGAAAGTGGAGTCAGGATTTGAAAACAAGTCCCAGTTTATTGAAGCAGAGGCTGGGGGAACACATGGATATATCAAAGTAGGGATTCTTTGTTTAGTACAGTTTGGATTAATGTTGGCTACTGAGGCTCCCTCCAACTCTGAGATTCCATGACTCCCAAACCAGTGCTCTTTGCTGCCTCTAATTATCTTGTTCTGCCTCTTTCCACCTCCATGTAGGCTTTCATTCATCCCTGGTTTATGGCCTTTCCACATCTTTATTTACTGAAACTGAAACCATTTTCTTCCTCCAAGTCTCAAATGATCTGCCTTCACTATGAGCCCTTCCCTGACCTCTGGCATGGAAATCAATGTCAATCAATGGGCACTTATTAAGGACCAACTGTGTCCCCAGCCCTGAGAGTACAAGCACATGATTGAAATTGTTGCTGTCCTTAAGGAGCTTAGTGGTCTCTCCTGCCTCAGATTTCTTATGTCGCTTTATCTGAGTCTTTCCTTTGTCTTCCTCTCAGCCTGCCTTTTGCCATGTTTGTCTTGTGTATTTGCCATCTTTCTTCCAGTAAATTGTATTCACTTTAAGGAGAGGGACAGCTCCATTTTTTATTTCTGTGACCCTAGAACTGAGCTTGGGAATTGCACACTATAGGTGCTAAATTAATGTTTAAAGAACTGAATTTTGAAAATACTTGGTAGTAAACAATGAGAATTAAAATCCCTTCAACATGGAGAAGATGACTACCCAGAACAAAGTAAAGTAGAAATCTTTGATCTTTGCTTAGCAACTAACTGTGAGGAATTCAGGTAAGGAGAGAAACCCTAAGATAGTCAAAAGAGTGCTAAATAGAACCCAAGGATTGGCATCTCAGCTCCAGTGTTCTTACAGACTCTTCTTCATGGTCCTTCTCTCCCACCATCTTCATTCCACTAGAAACAAGATTCCATCCTTGGTCTCCTGGCTCTGGTAGGTGAGCTTTCTGTTTTATCTAGCTTGGGCTTCCATGCGAAACACAGAAACAGTCCATGCCCTCAAAAAGCTAATATTCTAATCAGAGAGAATTTGAAATTCATTAAGAACATAGAAGTGTGCAGAGTATATGGAAAGTCATCTGAGAATAAAAGAGACTAATGCCTGGGGGAGGGACCAGAAAGTTAGATTTGACCTGAGTCTAGGAGACATGGCTAATGAGGGGGAGAATTCCAAAGCATTTTACAGATAGCTCATGGGCTCCTCACAACAACCTCATGAGGTAGATACTATTGTTTTCCCCATTTTAGAGACAAGGAAATTGAGGCATACAGAGGTTACGGGATTTGTTTAGAGTCACACAGTGAGTAAATGTTGGAGGCCAGATTTGAATTCAAGTCAAGTCCAGATCCAGGGTTTTATCCACTGGGCTACCTAGCTGCTTCCAATGTACAGAATATTTACTATTTGTTGACTACATAGGTAAGAGTCACAACACTTTTTTCCCCAGTGTTGAATAGCATCAAAGGACTTTCTGGTGGGGAGGAGGATATATATTGAAATCTGGCACATCTAAGTTACCTTCATCATTCAGTCAAACCTGAAATTCTCAAAACACTTGACTGCAGATGAGAACAATTTTCACTAAAGTAAATTTTTGTTCTGAGGATTAGAAATAAAAATTGGAAGAATTCCTCCCCAATGAATCCATGAATGCCATTTCTTTTATATAGGACATCATAAAACTCTAGGTTCAGAATCAGGAGGGTTTTGAGAGATGTAATCTACCCTCTTCTTTTACTGAGGACTGCGGAGAGGAGGTCGTACAGGTGGTGAGGGGAAAAGTCTTCTGATTCCCAATCCAGCATTCTTTCCACTGCTTTCTCTTGTTAATAGACAGACATTTGTTTGATTATTTTATTTTTATTTATAAAACCCTTATCTTGCATCTTAGAATTGATCCTAAGTATAAGTTTCAAGGCAGAAGAGTAGTAAAGTCTAGACACAATTGGGGATAAGTGACTTACCCAGGGTCACACTTCTAGGAAGTATATGAGGTCAGATTTGAACCCAGGACCTCCCATCTCTAGGAAGACATACATTTATTAAATGCCTACTATGTTCCAATCTCTATGCTATGTACTAGGGACAGGCAAAACACAGTCCCAAGAAACTCACTGTGTAATGGGAGAAACATGAAAATAAATATGTATTAGCAAAGCTTATATACATTCAAGTAGATACCAATTACCTCCTCCTTGGCATCATTGCCCCTTATGAGTGGTCCCCATAGTTAGAATATGTTTCAAGACAAGATTCAATCAGTAGCTTCTAGCCCAGTCAACACTGAAAGACACAGACATATTACATGTGTATCCATGCTCCCAGAGTGAGTCCACCATTTCAGGAACAAGATCTGCTCCATCCATTGATACAGAAATAATTGAATTTCCCCTTGAAATGAAACTGACCACAGATGGCTCTGTATCTCAAGCAAGAATAATTAACCAAAAATGCTTCACAAAACTCCCCAAAACTCATCCTTTGCTTTAATTGTGAATATTTCTCCTTAACTATTGCCAATGACATTTTAAATTAATTATAGCAGGAACTTCATTCTCATTCAGAGTAACTACCTCACATCTCCTTTCTTCCTCATTTATTAATTATTTATTCATTTTTTATGTTTATTAATTGCAGCTTTGCTCATACCTAACAACAGTTTGGGTAGGTGAAAAGACACACTGTATAAGGTCTAAGAGCACCTACCATGTTTATAGGAGAAGCATACTTACCTCCCATTCAAAACACTCATTTTGAAGGAGAGATAAGTTGAGAATATGAATTAAATAAAGCAACCCATGCTTCCTGAAGAAATCCATCCTCAATTCCCATAGGTGGGACCCATTGGAAATGGTTTTTGTTATTTTCTTATTCACAAGTATCTTTAGCTCTCCAGTAGTTTCTTTCTTTCCCAGGGAGCTTTTGGTCTTAGTTTGGCCTTCTGCCAGAGGCCTAACTATCTGCTAGAGGTCATGGTTCTTTATTAATGCTCTTTTCTTTCCTTCCTTCCTTCCTTCCTTCCTTCCTTCCTTCCTTCCTTCCTTCCTTCCTTCCTTCCTTCCTTCCTTCCTTCCTTTCTTCCTTCCTTCCTTCCTTCCTTCCTTCCTTCCTTCCTTCCTTCCTTCCTTTCTTCCTTCCTTCCTTCCTTCCTTCCTCTCTTCCTTCCTTCCTTCCTTTCTTCCTTCCTTCCTTCCTTCTCTTCCTTCCTTCCTTCCTTCCTTCCTTCCTTCCTTCCTTCCTTCCTTCCTTCCTTCCTTCCTTCCTTCCTTCCTTCCTTCCTTCCTTCCTTCCTTCCTTCCTTCCTTCCTTCTTTCCTTCCTTCCTTCCTTCCTACAATTCCTTCCATCATACAGTTATAGCCAGATTTTATTTAGACCAAAAATGTAGGGTTGGCTTAATTTTAGGAATACTATCAACATAATAGACCACATTAATAATAAGAACAAAAATCATGTGATCATGTCACTTGATGAAAAAAATACCTGTGACAAGGTCAAATGCCCATTTTATTATAAATCCTCAAAAACAAAACTATATAAATTGGATTGATCTTTAGTCTTGTCTTATTCCACTTCCTGGAAGGCTCAATATTTGCAGAGTTTTGCCTCCCTAAATCTTACCCCATCTAGATAATTTCTTTCTCTCCTAAGATTATAGAATTATAGATTTGGAGACAGAAAGGACCTCCAAGTTATCTAGTCCTATCCTCTCATTTCACAGTTGAGGAAAACAAAGTCTGGAGATGTTAAACTTGTCTAAGGTTATACAATTAATAAAAGAGTAAGTTTTTGAACTCAGGTCACCTGGCTCTAATTTCTGCCCTCCTTCCATTGTATTAGAATATTAAAACTGCCTCCCAAAACCACTTGTCTTCAAGGTCAATCAAATCAGAATAACCAAAATGAGTCTCTTCTAAATATCATTTTATTTCATGTAGGCAACAATTAAATTTATCTGCAAGCATTTCTTTAACTCCTACTATATGCCAAGCATTATACTATTTACTGGGGATATAAAGACAAAGGAAAATAATACCTGTCCTCAAGGTGATTGCATTCCACTAGGAGATATAACAAATAAACAGATAAGCAAACATATAATAGGGCAAATATGTGGTGAAGTAGATTGAGTGCCAGTCCTGGAGTCTGGAAGCCTCATCTTCCTGAGTTAAAATCTGGCCTCAGACACTTACTAGTTGCATTACCCTGGGCAAGTCATTTAATCCTGTTTGCCTCTGTTTCCTCATCTGTAAAATGAGCTGGAGAAGGAAATGGCAAGTAACTCCAGAAAACCTCAATTAGGGTCATAAAGAGTTAGACACAATTGAAACCACTGAGCAAAATAAAACATAAGGTAACTTGAGGAAGAAGAGGGCACCAAAAAAACTAGGGAAAGACTGGAAGATGGCACCTGAGTTCATACTTTTTCATATAACCTGGCTATTCAATATAATGAACTGCTATGCCTTTTAACAATTCAGAATCAAAACTTCCTTCTCCCCCTGACTCCCACCCATGATCTTTTCCCTCTAATTTGTTCTTCTTTTTGGGAATGTGTTGGTCACTAATGACTAGTAATATCATCTGCCCATATTATAAAGCTATTTGACAGTTTCTAATTCATTAGGTCTAAACTTCTTAATCTCACTAATAAGACACGGTTGGTTAAGGGGCTAAGCCTCAACAGGAGTGGCAATAGAAACTCCCTACAAACTGGGGCAAAGCTAACTCTCAAAAGAAGCTTGGGAATAACTTATTAAAAATCAGACCAATTATCACCTGCAGAAGAGTTGGAGATATGGAAGAGAGTATACTAGAGAGACAGATTCAGAGAATTCCCAAAGTTCAGAGACAATGGGCTTCTGAGGTCATCCAACTATGCTTGCAAAGAATCTTGTAGTTTAATTGTACTAATAGTCTTTTTGTCTAAGGATTCTTTTTTTTTCCTCACTGAGGACTTGGGGTAGCTGGATGGCTCAGTGGATTGAGAGCCAGACCTAGAGATGGGAGTTCCTGGATTGAAATCTGGCCTTATACTCTTCCTAGCTATTTGACCTTAGATATACCACTTAACTCCAATTGCTTAGTCTTTACTCTTCAGCCTTGGGCCCAATACTTGGTATTGATTCCAGATTGGAAGCTAAGAATTTTTAAAAAGACATATTGAGGACCCCTCCACAGAACTTTTGTTTAAGTGAGTTGGATTTATCAGCATTTATTGTATGAGTCGGAGCAACTAGGTGGCACAGTAGATAGAGCATTTGGACCTAGAGTCAGGAAGAACTAAATTCAAATCTGACTGTAGACACTACCTGTGTGATCTTGGGCAAGTCACTTAACCCTGTTTGACTCAGTTTCTCTATCTCTAAAAATGAGCTAGAGGAGGAAATGAAAATCACTACAGAATCTTGGCCAAGAAGATCTCAAAAGGAGTTGGACATGACTGAAAAACAATTAAAACAATTGTAAGTGAAATTAAAACATTATAAAGAAAATAGTTTTGACTTCATGAAGCCACGGGAAGAAACTTGAGGATCATAGAGGTCATCTAATCCAACCCTTTTGGTTTTATTGTTGAGGGAATTTAGGGTCAGGGAAATTAAGCAAATTGTCCTAGGTCATATAAGCAATGAGTGGTGGTGCTGAGATTTGAACCCAAGTTTTCTGACTCCAAATCAAGTGCTCTTTCCACTAGAGCAATGTTTCTCAAAAAGTGGTCCAACCCTTGGATGTCCTTAAATTTCATCATCATCTATAAATTTAGGGGCTTAGATTAGATGACTTCTAAAGTCCTCTTCCTTCCAGTTATACATTTATTTATTTATTTTTAAAACCTTACTTTTTGTTCTAGCAACAGCTCAGCAAATGGGGTTAAGTGACTTGTGGAGGGTCACACATCTAGGAAGTGTCTGAGGCCAGATTTGAACCTATAGAGAATACTGACTTCAAGTCTGGCACTCTATCCACTGTGCCACCTAGTGCCCCCAAGTATACATTTACAATGCTACAGCCTGCTCAGGTGGCTCACTTCCTTCTAGATAGTTCTGCCCATTGAGCAGTGTTTCCATATATGTGAACTAAATCTTTTGTCTTTGTATCCACTGGCACCTAGCACAGGAGAGATGCTTAATAAACATTTGTTAAATGATTGCATTTACTTCTCTGAAACTGCCACTCCTTCCTAGTTATTGCTTCTGGGGTCAAACAGGACAAGTGAATCCTTCTTTCTCAAGGGAGTCTGTTGAATATTTGAAGACCTTTATCATGTATGTGGTAAATGTTTAATAACCAGCTCTATGGGAGAGAAAGAAAGCCTACACATGACCAACTTTTAAGTTGAATCTTCATTATTAATATTTTTTCCATCCCTCTCTTAAGTCTATTCAATCAAGAAAACAATAAAACTAGCCCATATTTGTATCATCTGCTGATTTCTGATGTATAAATGCTGATGCTGAAATGTTAATAATTGGCACCACTTGAAGCTGGCTCTTGCCACCTCTGCCCCTAAGGGTTCTCTTCTCCCAGATGAGCATGCCCAGAACCTTCCATCAATCTGAGAGCAATGCCTTCCCCAGAGCCTTTCAGGCTTCTCATTCCTTTTCTCTGATTTATTGAAGTTCTTCCTAAAATGCCTTGCCTTGAACAGAACCTGACGCAACCACTGTGGTCTCACAGCCTTCTTCTGGGCATTAATTCCTCTTCTTGTTGCATATAAAAATATGGGATAATATTATTTCTCCCCTCCCTCACTCTTGTGTCATACTGTTGAATCATTAAGCTTATTCTGGCCAATTAAAGCCTACAGATTTTTTTCTACAGCCCTAACCACACCTTACCCATCCTATGACTGAAACATTCATTTTCATATCTGAAATGAAGAACTTCATCATTATCAGCTATTAATAATAATAATAATAATAATAGAGATATATAGGGAATAGAGTGGATAGACTGATGGACATGGCATCGGGAAGACCTGAGTTCAAAATTTTAATTTAATTATCATTATTTATTATTAAATTATTTATTGGTTATTATAAGTGCACTAATTATTTTTTATTTTAAATAATTTATTTTAATAATTAATAAGTTCACATCTTTAACTATTTTCCATGTCACCCTGAGCAAGTCATTTAACTTCTTTGCCTCTCAGAATGTAGCATACTACCTTATATTCATATAACATCATACTAGTATACCATTACATCAATTATTACTACATTGCACTAATATAAATCAGTTACATGTTCAACATATATACGTTATATATCAATTCTTAATACATTGCATTCATACAAATCAATGTTATATATAGAACATAGATATCTTCAACAACCATATGAACATATCATAAGCAATGTTCTAGAAATTATAATTATAAATAAGATTCATATTTGTATCGTATTTATCTTATATCTTTATATATCTTATCTTAATCTTATTTATAATATTGATATAGTGTTTCAAGGTTTCCAAAGAACTCGACACATGCTTTATCTCAATTTTGCTTTCTTTGATTTGACTCATCACTTTAGCTCGCTGAGATACGTTGCATCCTGTCTCTATCATCTAACATTTTAGTTATTCCTTCTCAGTTTTGTAGCTCTTACTCTGCTCCCAGTGGCTCCAGAATATTGAATAATTGGCAGTGTAGGGGGACTCTGAATTTACTTTACCATCTGTCAGCTATCGTTCTTATAGGTCAGGGGAGAAGCTGGATAACATTTTTTGTTTTAAATATATGAAATAACCTTTCCTAAAGGTTATTATATTTTATATATCATTGTGTTATATTATTATAAAATTATATATAATATTAAAATATATACATATTATATGAAATAAAAATAACCTTTGTTCCACCGTGGTTTAGTGCTTGAAGCAGCCAGATATAGTCCATTAAGTGAATAGAAAGAGTTAATAAATGCAGAAGCCTTAGGTTCAAATCTGAAATCTTTGACTTATTAGTCATATTATTCCATACAAGTCCCTTTATTTCAGGAACCGACATAGCAATTGACAGGGCTTCAGGTAGACCACAGCCAACAATACTACATTCTTCGTGAGTACTTTAAATTGTATAAAACATATTCTTCATAATATCCCTATAGTGACAGCAATATAAAAATGATAGCCAGCCTTTATATAGAAATTTAAGGTTTGCAAAGCCTTTTTTTTTACATATTTTATCCCATTTCCCCCTCACAACAGCCCTCAGAGGTAGGTCATTATCCCTGTCTTTCAGAAGAAGGACTGGAGCTGAGATTGTTCAGTGATTTGATTGCCTGGGGTCACACAGCTCTTCAGAGGTGTACTCAATTCTTTCTGACTCCATGACCAACCCTAGATCTACTGGGTGCCTCTAGAGACATATGTAGTTTGGCCATGTTGTAGTATATGTCTTAGTTATGGAATATCAGAGCCATAACTCATAGGATCATAGCTCTGGAGCTGACAGAGGTCACAGGAGCCATCTAACACACACACACACACACACACACACACACACACACACACACACACACGCACACACATTTTATAAGTAAAGAATCTGAGGTCCAGACAAGTTGACTGATTTGCCCAAAGCCCTATGCATCTAGTGGCCATACGCAGGAGTGGGAATCAAACCAGGTCTTCTGACTTCAGAGCCCTTTCCTTTTTTTATTTAAGCCCCAGGTTTTTTATTCCTCATCTAGTGCTGCTGGGCTCTAGGGATTAGACAAATTCCTGAATTATTACTAAGGTCAGGTGCATTCTAATATTATTATCTTCCCAAGAAGCTGCAAAGCAACTTACCCCAGCTAGAGAGGACTTTTCTTATCTCTATGCAAGGACACTGAGATAACCCATCTATGAAGCTGAACTGAGAGCAGAGGACAATTGGACTAGCTGGCCTCTTTGCTAAGAACTGGGGATGTATAAACTGACCTGAAATAGTCTCTGCCCTCAAAGGAGTTTACATTCTAGCAAGAGAAACAATATGGATCTACATAAGTATACACAAAATATATACAAGGTAACTGGGGAGAAGGGGGAGACATTAAGTTTCCCTTTCTAACCTCTGTTCATTAAAAGTAACTTTTCTGTTAGTGTCATTAAGGTTATCATTAAGTCTAGGTTCATAGCTAGGAATTTTCTACTTGAGTGGCTAGGTCAAGAAAAAGCCAGCTGATACAACACTGAATTTAGAGCCCTAGGTCTGAATTCAAATCCTAGTTCTGCCCCTTACTAGCTGTATGACTTAATCTCTCCGGTTCTCAGTTTTCTGATCTATAAAATGAAGGGATTGGGCTCAATGACCTTGTAAATTCTCTTCTAACCCTAGATTTGTGATCCAATAATTCCAAGATATTAATCCAACAGGGACAAAAATATCAGGCCATAGCCTTGGGGGCGCTATCAGTCTCTGTACTTCACTAGTGAAATCCAAGCAAGCCTGTGTAAATTCTGCCTAGGCTATCATTTTATTATCTAGTTGATTTCTACAACCATTAATAAACTGTATTAACTCTCAATAATATGGTGACTTTGGGACTTAGAGAAACCTCCCCACCTTTAGAAAAATCAGGCTGTCAGCTGGCATTTCTGCTGATTGGCCTGCTGTGTGCTGGAAATGTCTTAACAGGCAAATGACATTTTCATTTAAAATAAAACTCAAACTACACCTCACAAATTGGAAAGTAATTACCCTATACTTTAACTTGACTTTGAAAGAAATATACAAGTATCCTAGAGACCTTAGGCCTGAAATCAATTCTCTTTTAAATCCTTAAGCTAAATTTTAGCATTTTCCCCCAGCCAAGATGGATTTGTGACACTTCTATCAAAAAAAATGGAAAAATCAATTGGTTTCCTCTTTTTTCTTCCTTTTCTGTTGGCTTGTGCTAGCTTTTTCTGGCACTTAAAATTAAAAAAACAATGTAAGAACCACAACAGTTTAAGCCTGGGAAGAAGGGAGGAGTCTGAATCAGTGAAAGGACAATGCCTTTTAGAAGCAGATGAGCATCACCTGGTTTTCCCTGAGATGGTATCATTCAAGAAAACTCAGAGACTGGGCCAATTGTTCCAATAATGGATTAGGATCCTGCTGTTTTCTGGGTCCCCTGATGCCAGACCACAGTCAGCAAGGCTCCCTTTGGAGGCTGAGTTTTCTGAATCAACTTGTTTACAAAGCAGCTAATGCTGCTGGCTTTATTTATCAGTCCCAGTAGAGGGTTTGAAATAGTACCCTGACTGCACCTGGACTCTGCCAATTAATAATCTGAGAGTTTGCAGATTTACATCCCTTCTGTTTGAAAACAGTAACTCTGTGGTTTCTAATCTTAGTTTCCTCACCTGAAAAATGAAGGAGCTTACATTTTTAACTCAGATCCTCAAGGGCGGGAGTACCGCTCCCATTCATTTCCTTCTTTATTGAGTCCCTCTGATATGGAGCAGGTAGGGAGAGGAGGTTGGGTTTATACCTCAGAGAACCTGACCTCTAATGAGAAGGATGGCATGGAATCACTTTTTTACACTCCTAAACGCCTACCTCAGCACCTAGGAGATAAATAATGTAAAGTTTAGGTTTAAGTTCACCTCTAAGTTTTGAAAGGCACTCTGTCTAATGTGAGTCAAGAATAGAACAGGTATTTTATTCCTACACAGAAAAGAAGTACCAAACACAAAAAAGAATCTCTCCATCATTCATTGACTAAATGACTTTTAAAAGACTAACTGATCTTACACCCTGTTCCAATCTGCTAAGAGGAGGATACTTAAATCTCATCAGAAAACAAAAGATTGTAGAACTGTTAATTAAGCACTTTACATTTTACTTTTGTTCTGTGCCATGTCTGTATCTACTGGTAAGCCAGACCAGAGGTTTTTTTTTCTCCTCCCCTTTTTCATGATCATCTTCTACAATGAAGAAATTACTTTTGCTACCAAGTCCTTTTACTCTATGGACTCGGGGCTTCCTGATCCTTCAAATTTGCAAGGTCACCAGCAAGACTGAATGTGTTCACCTTGATATTTATAGTCAATCTCCCAATCAAGAAAGGGACCAAAATGGCAGCCAGTGGTTCAGAAAAAAATGCATCTGGTATTTCTCGATGCACTCTAGCTTCTATGTGAAAGTAGTTGCCATGATGCTGAAATGAGGGAAGTTTCACCTATCTGAAGAAAGAAAGAGACAGCCAGAAACTGTCTCTTCTTTCAACTGAGGCTACACCCTATTCTGCCTCTTGCTGTCACAGAAAAGAGGGAGGACTAAGATATTATTCAGGATCCAAAAATGACAAATCCTTTCAATATTAGGTTGCCAACTGATGGCTGGGAAGTCTCACATCCCTAAAGGCTCTTAGCAATGAGTCACAATGTCCCTGGAGACCTCAGAAGTTTACAGGGGAACTGTAGACTCTCACTCCTTGCAGTGGTCCCTCAAGACCATAACCTGTTACTCACCACATGGCCTACAAGGTACCTTTCACCTCTGACATTACATGATTCTCATTTGGCATAAGAGAACAGAATGTTAGAGCAATAATAATAGCTGACATCTCTATAGCATTTATGGGCTTACAAGGCACTGTACAAATATTGTCTCATTTTAAGCCCCGCAGCACTTCCTGTGAAGTAGATATTATTATATCCATTGAGGCAACTAGGTGGTAAAGTAACTAGAGCAGTAGGCCTAAGTTCAAGTCCTGCTTCAGACATTAGCTTTGTAATCCTGGACAAGTCACAACTTCTGAATGCCTCAGTTTTCTCAACTATAAAATGGAGATAACAATAGTAATCCCCATCCAGAATTGCTATGAGAATCAAATGAGATCATATTCAAAAAAACACTTAGCATACACACCACCTTGCAGATAGTAGGCACTAAATGAATGCTTATTTCCTCCTCACCTCAACCCCAGGTCAAAATCCTAGGGAAAAACTATCCTCTCATTTTTCCCTGTGGGACTGTATTGGCTCTGCTCTGGCCCTAGAGGTGAGAGGGAGGGGTCTCAGCCTCTCATCATCCCTCTTCTTTTGACTGGTTTCTTAGCACAGTTTTTGGTTGATTCCTCTCTGGATGGACAGCCCATCTCTTCATTATTTGATATGACCACCACAGCCCACGTGACCTACTCAGAGGAATCAGACAGTCAACACACATCTATTAAGCATTTGCTATGTGCCAGCCACTGTACTAAGCAATGGAGAAGAGTACAAAAAAGTCCAAACAGTCCTTACCCTCAAGGAGTTTGCATTCTAATCAGACTATCTGGCCCTGGCTTCACAGTACTCCACAGCTGCCTGCTAACAATTAAATTGGTCTCTGATCTTAAATCTTTTTTTTTTCCCTATGGACCTTAAGATGAAATTCAAAAATGGCTGACTACTCATTTCCCCCCTCACTCTTTCCCTATTGGTCATACCAGTCTATTTAACGGTCCTCATTCCCAGCACTCTATCTCCATTGTCCCATGTTTCCTCTTCCCCACTCTACCTTTTAGGCTCTCTGATCATAGGCTAGGCAACTATCCTGTCTCTTTGGGGGGTAGCCAGATGACAGTGGGAAAAACTGGAAATTTGAATCAGGAAGTCCCATGTTTGAATTCTGCCTAGATAGTGGGTTTGTGACAATGGATATCACTTACCTGCCTCACTTTCCTTATCTGTAAAATGGGGAATATATGCACAGGATTGTTGGGATGATAAGACAAAATTAATATACGTAGAGTGATTTACAAATATTAAAATGCTAGCTTCCGGAGGACCATATGACCTAGCAGTGAAAAGGGCTTCATAAATTAAATTATCCACTCCCCCAAAAAATTTTACAGAAAAGGGAACTTGAGTCTGAGGTCATGCAGGGAATCAGCACTGGAGGCCATATTTCAACCTAGTTCCTTGATTCCAGAGTTAATGTTCTTTTTTTTTTTCTTGCTAGACTGCAGAGGGCAGCTTCAAGTCTGTGCTCAAATATCACTCTCTAAAAGAAAATTGTTTTGATTCCCCTCAACTGTTAGTGCTCCCCTTATCTTCAAACCTGAACCCTCATCCCTATCCCTGTTCAGGAAATTATCTTGTATTTATCTTGTTTGTGTGTGTGTGTTAAAAATATATTATATATATATATATATAAACACACTTTCACATGTATGAAAAATGTGTGTATATATGAAACAATAAATATACATATGTGCATCTCTGTGTTTGTGAGCATGTGGATATATGATCATAGACTCAGATTTGAAGCAGAAAGGACCTCAAGAAGCTGAAAAAAAGCTATCAAGTCTAGATCGCTCACTTTACAAATGAAGAAACCAAGTTCCAAAGAACTGGACATAATCTATCCAAAGTCACACAGGTTGTGCGATGAGCGGGAGCTGGGATTTGAATCCTTCTGATAGTGAGACAAGGCTACCCCATACCTAAGTCTTTCTTCTGGTGCTTATCTCTGCTCTATCTTCATCCCCTGAGCCAAAAAGAGCAGGTGTCTTGGGTGACACATTGCTTGCCTCACTGAAGTCTATGCCCACTTTGAGAGAGACCTCCTGAAGAGATTAGAACTGAAGTGTTTGGCTTATCCAGTCTGCCAAAGCCTTTTCTAAACTATTCAAGCAAAAAGCCTCTTGTGAACAATATGTATTTGAGGCTCAGTAAAATCGTTCTTATAAAACATCTCCGAATACCAAAGCAAACTCTAAGCCCCTCACTGCTGCCTTCACCCCCAAGGCGATGTTTCTCCCTATTTTCTCCCTTTTAACAATGCATTTTTAAGAGCAAAAGTTAACTTTCTACATGGCTTCTTTGTAAGAAAAGCGTTACAGAAGAGCATCCGCAATCGGATGCTCTTTTAATTCTATGTCAAATAGTTGTGTTTTTTTTAAAGAGGAAGCTTGTGTGTGTGTGTGTGTGTGTGTGTGTGTGTGTGTGTGTGTGTGTGTAGCATTGCTGCCTTTAATGAAAAAGCTCATATGTTAAAAAAAATTCAACAGAAGCAGAAACAAGAATAATGAACTTCATATTTCAATTTATCTGAAATAAGCAGATAAATTAAAGTTGGAACTCTCCAGCACAAAAGGAAAGGGATATTTGGCAATTATCCAAAGATCAATAGAGATATGTCATCCAAATGATTCATATGGTGAAGTGAAATCTGGAGTGCCTGACATATCTCACTGAACCATCTGTATGGATGAGATTAACGTAACCCCATGACTGCCAAATCATTACTGCCTTCTCTGTCGTCTAAACCCATCTATACATGTGAGAGAATCGCAGTAGTAAGAGGTTTACATGCTTTACATTCCTTTTTTTTTGGTCTTCTCCATAACCCTGTAAGGTAGGTGCTATCCCCATTTTACAGGTGTGGAAACTAGGACTAACATAAGCATACTGATTTAATCAGGACCACCCAGAGGAAGCATCAGTGGAAGAATTTGAATCCAAGTCTTCCTGCCTCTAAGACCAGTGCTCTTTACACTCCCCCCTCATTAGAAGGACAAAAGGGAAAGGTCTAGATGATCACATACAATCCATTCAGCATGTTCAGACTCACTGATGCCATATAAGACATGGCAAGATGGTTCAAAAGGCTAGGTAAAAGAACAGGAAGCATATTGGGTTAAATAATTAATTTAATCTTAAGAAGCTTGATCTTTGGGCCAAATATAATTGTTCAATCAATAAGCCAAGCTCTGGGGATGTAGACACAGAGGATAAAACAACTTCTACTCTCAAGGGCCTTTGTTTAAAATTCAATAGGGCTAAATGTAAAGTATTACATTCAGGTTCAAAATCAACTTCATGAGCAAGAAATGAACTGAAAGTGGTTAGATAGTCACTAATCAGTCAAAGATCTGTGGGTTTTTTGGTGTGGACTTATGGAGTCAAGCTGAAGGAGTCAACAAATAGACATGGTAGCCTTGAAAACTAATGTAATCAAACTTAAAGAAGCATAATATCTAGAACAATGGAGTTCATAGTTCTAAAACACTCTACCCTTGTCAGACAGTGGCTGGAATAACAGATTCAGTTCTAGAGCACATATTTTTAAGAAGGACAATGATAATTTATAAGGGATTCAAAAAAAGAGATAGCCAGGGTGCTAAAGAATCAGTGGGATCATGCCATACAAAAATCTGCTGTAGACATAGGGATAATTAATAAGGAGAAGATAAAATTAGGGAACATGACATCTATCTTCAGTGTGTTTGTAGGATACATGGAGGGGCCATACTTAATTTCCTTGGCCTCCCAGGACATAACTAGGAGGAATAGGTGGAATGTCTCATCAGATATCTACTTGATGTATCCTAACAAAATTGTGTAAAAGTATAATATACTCACTGCCTTGGGAAATAATGAGACTTCTCTCACTAGAGATCTTGATTATTAGATAGATGACCTCTCAGGGCTCTTGTAATTCTGAGATTCTGTAAAATTCAGGGGTTATGTAAGGGACCCAGCACTCATTAGATTATAAGCTCCTCTAGAATAGAGCTTACTCTTGTTCACTCCTTTCAGTTTTGTCCAACTCTTCCTGACTCCATTTGGGGTTTTACTGGCAAAGACGGTATACCATTTCTCCAGCTCCTTTTACAGATGAAGAAGCTGAGGCAAATGGAGTTAAGTGACTTGCCCAGGCTCTTCCAGTTAGTAAGCATCTGAGATCAAATTTGAACTTGGGTCCTCCTGACTCTAGGCCTGGCATCCTGTCCCATGCACCATCTAGCTGCTCCAGCAAAGAACCTTGAGGAAATTTATACAATAAGCCATCTTGCCCTACACTTTCATTTTACAGATGAGAAAAATTAGGTCAGACAGTTCAAATTACTTGAGAAACGTCAAAATGCTTAGTATGTAGGAGAATCTTGAAGCCCAGTCTCCTCAGGTCCAAGAAGAGCATGTTTGTCACATAGCACAATGAGCATCGAAGGGTCAAACTCTTAAGTACAGCATGAAGCAGATTAAACTGTAATTGGGAAATGTTTAATAAAATAAACATACTATATTTCATAAATAATGTTAATCTGTGGTTTTCTAAGTTAATATGTAGACTGCAGGGATCTGTTTCTATTTGAGTTTGATACCACTAATGTCTATAGAACTTTCTTCACTTATATTCATTGAACTTGAATTGAATCAAATCAAATCAAATGGATTCCATTCAGCAGAGTAAATCATTTCAGGGATTTTTCTCTTAAAAATATCAGCACTCTGCATTGGATTATGATGTATGTAAAATAGACTGGACTCCCAGAGATAATATAAAGAAAGTCTACAAGATGTAGACATTGCTTTCATTGAACTTTTATGCTGAAAATTATCAGAAAAGTTGTGTTTTCATGAAATAAGTTTTGAAGCCCCATGGCACTGTAGGGTTGTCACTACGATAGAACAGTAGGCTTCTGTACATCTCAAGAAATCTGGCCATTTTATTAATTGAGTACCATTGTACTTATGGAAGGCTTGATGGCTTTGATGGAATACCACAGCACATATGTAATTTTCAAAATGGAGACATTGTACAAATTGGTCATGGCTAGATCCAACTGGTGTATTTGATGGGTTGTTTAGTTGTAACCAAGGGGTTCAGCCTTTCAGAATAGGGAGAAAGGAGAAGAGTGGAGACCCCCCCTTCTCAAAGTGGGAGATAGCAGATGTAATGAGTTGACTCAGAAAGAGGAGTGGGGGTATGAAGATTTTCCCCCTTCTGCCTTCCCTCCTTAGCTATGGCTGCTCTCCCAGATTTACTCTTGTCCCTCTTGTCCCCCACTCTACTACTCAAGACAAAAGAGTCTCCCCTTGATCTGTTCATTCACACAGAGCTTGGGGAAAAGATAATTATTTTATCTTTATCTAAGTCAACTTAACTTAATCGGGATAATACAAAGGAAAACCTGGCAGGGAAAGAATGGGAAAGGAAGGTGGGAAAAGGGGGTCCCTATCTTTATCTAAAACCCTTTTCCTCCCTCCTCAAATTTGGGGAGAACTCAAGCTTTGGCAGCCTGAGTCCCCTGAGAGAAAGTCAGGTTGACACACCCTGGGTTTGGCCCCTTGGCCACAGTTCAGACTCAGGGCAACAGGAGCTGAAGTAAAGTTGGACAGAGATTTAAAATGTCTTTCTCAGGTTTCCTCTTCATTAGACTTTTCAATTGGGAAATGTTGGGGAGAAATATTTCCAGTCACCAGCAGGAAAAGTGGGTAGCCCTCAGGAGAAAGTCTTTTTCCACCTTCTCTCTTTGGTTTCTCAAGATTAAGAGACCAACTCCTCTCCCAGCCAGAGTCTTCTCCACAAGATTCCAAACTCCTGGGGCCCCTTCCCCAACACAGTGATCAATTCCACACACTCTTCAGCCTGGTACTTTTTCTTTAGTGCCAGCCTGTCACACTGGATTGTCAAGATGAGAGGATTCACCCTCGTGGCCAAGACAGATAATAAGACACTCCCCTTTCCTAGGGAATAATTAAATTTTACAAAAATTATAAGTTCAGTTTTAATGAGCAACATGAGTCAACAGTTAGACATGGCCACCAAAAAAAAAAAGGAAAAGAAAGAAAGTTTGATCTTAGAATTAATTAGGAAAGGTATGGAGTCTAGAACACAAAAGGTTATGGTTCCTCTGTCCTCTACCTAGTTAGACCACAGCTGGACAATTATGTTCCATTTTGGATGCCACATTTTAAGAAAGACATTAACAGTCTGGAGAATGGCCAGAGGACAACCAGAATGGGAAAGGGCCAGGTTATTGATTTTTTTTAAGTTCTTAATAAGCTAATCAATTAAAGTTCTAAAATTATAATAACTCAGATTTATACTATACTTTAAGAATTACAAAGCACTTTATACTTAACTATGTCATTTGAACATCACAACAAGTCTGGGAAATAGAAAGTAGAGGGATTGTTTGTAAGGGACCAGTGGTACAGTGAAAAGAATACTGAATCTGGAGTATAGAGGACATAGTCCAAATCTTGACTTTACCACTCGGTCAACAAGTAACTATTTTTTTAAAACCCTTACCTTCCATCTTGGAGTAAATGTTATGTATTGGCTCCAGGGCAAAAGAGTGGTAAGGGCTAGGCAATGGGGATCAAGTGACTTGCCCAAGGTCACACAGCTGGGAAGTGTCTGAGACCAGATTTGATCCTAAGACTTCCCATCTCTAGGCCTGGCTCTCAATCCACTGAGCTGCCCAGCTGCCCCCAACAAGTAACTATTGAGTGAGGGTTGGGTTTTGTTTTGGGTTTTTTTTGTTCTTTTTGGTTTGTCTTTTTTTTCCTCAATGTTTAACTTCTGTCTTAGTTTCAATTCTAAGAGAGGAGAACAAGGGCTAGGAAATCTGGATTAAGTGACTTGCCCAGGGTCACACAGCTAGGAAGTATCTGATGCCAGATTTTAACCCCAGTTCTTCTGATTCCAGATCTGGTGCTCTCTGTGCTATCTAGCTGCCCCTATCTATTAAGCTCTCCTCTGAGAACTTGGGCAAATTATCAAACCTCTTTGGGTCTCAGTTTCCTTAGCTTTAAGATAATGAGGGCGTTGTGCTAGATGGTCTTTAAGAAAAGTCCCTTCTAGCTCTAAATCTGTGTTCCATTTAATTAATCCAAATTGTAGAATAATGAAAATTGAGAAAAAATGGAAATGTCTTGCCTGGAGGAGAGAAGACTTAGAAGACACAATTGCTGTCTTTGAATTTTATGGAAAACTATGATAAGGAGGAGAGATTTAAGCTTTGTGCTTTGTCCCAGGGGGCAGAAGTAGGAATAGAAGCATGACCGGAAATTGCAGAAAGGTCAATTTTAGCCTGACATCCAGGAAAAGCTTCCTGACAATTAGAATTGGCTGAAAGTAGAAGGAGCTACTCCTAAAAGTAGAGGGATTCCCTATCATAGGGTATCTTTAGGTGGAAGCTAGATGATCACTTCTTATGCCATAGAAGGGATTTTTATTTATGTGGAAATTTGGATTATTTCCCCAAGATCACTTTTGACTCTGAGACTGCGATTCTCTGCTAGACCCCTTTCAATTGTCCTGGATAATGTTTCCTGGTTTCATGATATTATACAGGCCCCTAGACTTGTCTCTCCTAAGTGAAGGAGAAATGTATTATACGTGATCCTAGATTTAAAGAGGGCACCTAGATTGGAAGCTCACTGGGAACAGAGACAGTGTTTTGCCTCTTTTTGCATCCATAGTATTTACCACAGTGCCTGCACATAGGAGATACTTTAATAAATGTTTAATGATTGATGAATTGTTCAGCAAGCTAGCAAACATTTTGAATCAACTACTAGGCAGGAACTGAAGGAAGGGAGAGATCCAGGCTAATGACACTCCCAGCCAATGGGAATGCTACTCTTTTTGTTGTTGTTCAGTCATTTCAGTCATGTCTGATTTTTTGTGACTAACCCCATTTAAGGTTTTCTTGGCAAAAATATTGGAGTGATTTGCCATTTCTGTCTCTAGCTCATTTTACACATGATCAAATTGAAGCAAATCCGGTTAAGTGACTTGTCCAGAGTCACACAGCTAGTAAATGTCTGAGGCTAGATTTGAACCCAGGAAGTTGGATCTTACTAACTTTTTTCCCCTTGACTAAGTAGTAGTTAAACTAAGTCCACCCTCCATGCTTCATTCATCTCCTCAGAGCCTGATGAAGAGCCTCAAAGAATCATGGAATAATAAACAAACAGAAGGATTATTCAAGATCATATAGACCTTGGAAGACATGGATTTTTTTTTAATTTGTGTCCTCAGGTCCAGCTTAGAGCCTTGAATATAGTAGGCTTTTAGAAGATGCTTACTAAATGGAATTGAAAACCTATTAGCAAATGTTGAGTTGTGCTGACACTTTCATAGAAGCAAGAGGGCAAAATAAAGTATGCTAGGTCTATTGGGAAGGCATAAATTTGACTCTTTCCCAGATTCTTCTTAGAATCTGCAATCCTTCTTAGAACCTTAGAGATTATCTAGTCCAACCTCTCATCTGACTTGGCCAAGATCATACAGCTTGTGTGACTCTGGATGAGTCACCTCTCTAAGATTTAGATTCCTCATCTGCAAAATGGTATTATCACAACAACCAACTCACAAGGGTTATTGTGAGGCTCCAATGAGATAATGGATGCAATGTGTTTTGTTTACAAGATACCATTATTTATTATGCCTCCTTATGGACAGGAACTGTGCTATGGTGCTGGGGGATCCAAAAAAAAATTCCTTGCCCAAAAGGAGTTCACAAAAAGCTCTTCTCACCAGTTCTCTAATAATAGACAGTATTTCCTTATGTTTTGCAAAGCAATTTATAAATAAGCTAAGATCTGCCCCAAAACTCTGGGACATAAGTGCTCTTGTTATCCTTATTTTACAGATAAGGGAATTGAGGCAGGTAGAAATTGTGACTTGTTTAACTGGAACAATGGTCACCTAGATGTTTTGTGATTATTTCTACCTGTCATCCTGAGCAGTTTGAATAACACTTTCTTACATGTGTTTGAACTTCTCAAATCAGGGCCCATCAACCTGAGTTCTTTGACAGCTTTCATCCAAGCACAAGGTCTTACTATAGCTAAGAAGTGATTATCTTTCTCAACCAAATTATAAACTAATTAATCTGCTAATACTTTTTAAAATTTTTATTTTACTGTCCCATATGATTTTTCGTAAATTAATAATTTGAAGTCAGGATAATAATGGCTGATTATATTGTATTTTTAAAGGTTACTGAGTATGCATGTTGTCTCATTTGAACTTCACAACAAGACTGAGGAGTAGGTAGTCCAGGGGAGATATCCATGACCAGTGGATCTTTCTAGTCTGGATTTGGAGGAAGTGGACCTACATTCAAATTTTGACTCTGCCCCCAAGTCGACAAATATTTATTAAACTCAAAAATTGTATGAACTTGGGCAAGATATCTAATTCCTCTGAACTTTAGTTTCCTTATACATATGTAAAATTAGAGAGGTTTAGACTATTTGATTTGATTATTTTATTACCATTTAAAGAATGACAGAAATGACCATAGTTATCTTCTTGTCCAATATCTTAATTGTATATCAGAAGTTGAGACTCAGAGAAAGAATTAACATACCCAAGACCAATCAACCAGTTAGTGGCGGAGTACCCAACACATGATATTAGTAACTGCTTCTTGAATAACTGATAAAATAATTTGGCAATGCAAAGATCAGAACCCAGCCCCACTAACAGATATCTACCCATATTCAAATTCTAGCTGTATCACATATATATGAAATATTTTCATGCAATTCTCTAGAGATATTCATCTTTTTTTACTGAATCCTTAATATTTTGTGGCATCTTTTGAAACAAACTAAAAAAATCTGATTTGTGCTAAAAGAGGATTTAGCAAAAGGCTAAATTTTCTTCCAAAGGTTTAAGTCAAGGTTCCCTGTTGATTTTCTGCTCCAGTTACTTAACAGCAGGGCCAGGTTTGGTTCTGTCTCGTTTGGTGGGGGCTCTTCTTTTTTTCTTTTCAACCAGAATAGAACCCTTGAGGCTTTCTCCTTTCAGAGTCACTGGAAAACCAACTGGCAAGGAAGCATTCTGATGTTACAGTTGACATTGGCTATCCCATTTTGTGTCTTCTTCTTAAAATAAAGCTGGGCCAGTGTTTTTCTTAGCACTGCCTTCTGAAAATTGTCACAGCAAGAACTACTTCTCACCACGTTCTATTTTTAAACCCATTTCACAGTTTTCGATGTTTCCATTTGAAATTGGCATTTCTGAGCCTTGAATGATGAGTGGCACAGAGCCATCTTGTTAGAAAGATCACTTAGTGACTGGTGTCAGTGAAAAATGGGAAGAAATAATTCTGCCACATAATGGATCTGACTTTAATATATAATATATCTACATATATACATGTACATATATACATACATATAAATATGTGTGAATATGAATGACAAGAAGGAACCTTAGAGATCATCTTCTGCATATATGTCTGTGTGTGTGCACATACATATACATATATACTGAGCTCATAAACTCATAGATTTAGTGTTTGAAAGGAGTCAACTAATTTAACCCTCTCATTTTACTGAAATTTAAGGAAACTGAGATCTAGGGAGATTAAGAAATTTCACCCGTTCACATACCACTAGTAGTAGAATTGGGATTTGAGTCCAAGTCCTCTGATTTCAAATCTAATGGCTTTTCATGCTGTATGATACTTAGTATATTTGACACATTTAGGAAACATTCATTAAGGATCCACCGTATGTGAGACTCTTTTCTAGGTGTTGTAGACATGAATAAAAAACAAAAAGCAAAAAGTGATCTCAAAAATTCTATAGTCTGTTGTTTGAATTTATTGAGTTCTGGGAAGTGATGCAGTGTTGTAGACACAGCCTTAGGAAAGATGAGTTGTAACATTAGAGAGAGCAACTCATGCTCCCCCAAACTGAAAATGCCATAGCAAAATGTTTAATAACCCTCTCTTCAAACTACTTAACATTTGACAGTGTTTGTGTCACTCCTTCTTTCACGTGCTTTTTAAAGTCTTTTTTTAACACTACCATATTTTGGAAATTTTAAGAGGATTGCAAAAACAATTCTAAGTTTAAAAACAAAATAAAACAACCTTTGATCTATCCCAATATGTAAGGGCACTGAAATTTACAAAGACACTGTCTACTGTTTTCAGCATCCCATAGCAATCACCATCCTAATTCCCTTCTCTACCACTGACTTCCTAATCACCTACTCCATCAGCACCATACTAATCAACCTCATACCTGCCACCACCATTATTATCGTCATCATCCCAACCACCATCTCTACCATTACCATCATCATCTCAACTACCCACCAAAATGTTCTGTTGTAAACTATGCAACCAACTTTGGAGAGGAGCTGCTCCATTGCTAGGGCATATTTGTTCACTCCACAAAGAGTGGGCTCTGAGAGAATGTGAAGGGAGTAGAGAATAATGCCTGTGCCCTTGGCTTGTTGAAATATTGATAGAGTGTGTTTTCTGGGATTTTACTTGCATACTTAGACGAGTGTCTGCATGGAACATGGGCGACTTGGGAGTTAGGAAGAACTAAGTTCAGACCTGGCCCAGTTATTCAGTAGATGTGTGACCTAGAGAAGACTCTTGACCTCCATTAACCTCAGTATGTAGATGATAATAATACCCATCTCACAGGGTTTAGGGGAAGTTAAAATGAGATCTAAAGATCAATAAGCATTTATTGTTTACTGTGTACCAAGCATTGCATGAGAAACGAACAGAAAGCACTTGGCAAACTTTAAAGTGATCTGTAAATGTGAGTTGGAATTATGATTGTTGTTATGATTATGACTATTATTATTAATCATGAGTTAGAGTGGTACTATTGACACTGAGATTTCTGATCAACTCAATATGAATGTTCTCTTAGCCAGGGAAGACTGTAAGACTCTTTTCATTCTGTGATGTCCGTATATGCCTTTCCATATATCCTCTATGGATGTTCCATCCAACATGTGTGAAATGTCCCTCTAGTTTTTGTTGCAGCACCTGATGCTCTTTTTCTCTTATTCTCAATATGAAACTGTCCCGCCCCTATTCCTGCTACCATTTTAAAGCATTTTGTGGTTAAATTTCTTGAGATGATCTTCTAGAATTGATGCTCATGTCCCTCTCATGTTCCAAAAAAACCTTCATTTGATCCACACCCATTAGTAGTCATCCCATCTCTCTCCTTCCTTTTGTAGGCAAACTTGAAAGTCATCTATAATCAATGCCCCTACTTTGTTTCACTTAAATCCAAATTATGCAAGGGTCAAAAGAAATCACCAGTTATGTCATGTTGGACTTCTTCAAGCATGAAAGATGACAACTACCACTACCACCCTCCTATTTTACTAGACTTCTTATAATTTACTCTACCACAAACTGAGCCCTACCTCCTTACTGTTCCTCACACAAGACACCTGGTCTCTTGATTTGTTCAATTTTCACTCTTTCTCCCTCATTCCTGGAATTGTCAGCTTTCTGGTTCCCTTGGCCTCCTTCAAGACTCAGCTGAAATTCCATCTTCTATAAGAAGCCTCTACCATTTCCCTTTAATGTAACTACTCCAAGATCATAGAGGTTTCAGTTTTGCAGCCATGATAGTGAATAAATACTTGTTGACTGATTGACTGATGAACTCACTGGTCAATGATTACTTTCCTGCTATCTCTTCAATTGAACTGTGAGCTAATTGAGGAGACAACATGACCTCATCATTACCAAATCCAATGGCCTTTTCTCAATTTCATCCTTCTTGATGATGAATTGAGAGCAGTGACTGTCTTTTGCCCTTCTTTATATCCCCAAGAATAATTCAATGCTTCTTTATAGACTGACTGGTGTTAAAAAGATGAATTTTTGTAGTAGCAATCAGCAATCATTGAAAGGGCTCGATAATCTTTCCAATCCAGCTCTATCCTCTGAAAAAACTGAGGCTCAAAAATGTTGAATGACGTGACTGAGGCCAAAGAGTAAACTTTGACTTCTTTGACTCCAAGTCCAGGACTCCCTCCCCTAACAGTAGTTTCAATCTTTTAAAATATAAAGATCCCCCTTTGATCTACTATTTTTGACTATTTCATAGGACCCTGAAGTCAGAGAGGTGGAATTGGAAGGGACCTCCAAGGGCAGTTAGTCCAATTCCCTCATTTTTACCAGCAGTTGCAGTGTTAGTACTGATTGATTGGAAAAACAGAGGCTGGAAAAAATGCAAATGGAAATTTAGTAATGCTTTTAAATGAGTTTGAATTTCATTCATCAAGTAGCATCTACAGATGTTTGAAAAATGGCAGCATTTGGAGGACATAATAGATTTGTGGGCCCTTGGCAGGGACTCCATGGCTTCCCAGGGGTCCACGACTCACATAGTATCATATTATCTTAGATTTAGAGCTGAAAAAAGGCTTTGAGGTCACTGAACTCCTTCACTTTACAGATGAGAAAACAGTAGCCTAGAGACCAACAAGGAAGAACTATCACAGTCAGAAGCCTTAAACTCTAGTACACTATGACATCATAACAGATGGAAATTATTCCTATCATAAAATTTGATTCATTTTTGGTGTGTTATCCCATGGCCTAAAAGACACAATGAGCTTGCTTAGCATTAACAATAATTAGCACTCTACCCCCAGAAATTACTTTATATTTTGTAATTTTCTATGTGTATGTCTTTCTTCCTTCTCTAAAAACTGTATGACTTTAAAAATCAGGGACTTTTTATTCCTATATTTCCACATCTAATTCCCATCAAGTCCAAACTAAATACTCTGTTAAGTAATTGAATTAAATTATGAGCAGTAGAAGAACAAGCTTATTTTAAACATGGATACTGTTATCCAGAAGAAGCTGATGTTGTATTGGTATCCTCAATACTTAGCACAGTAAAGATCCATAGTAGGTGCTTTATAAATGCTTTGATTAATTGTGTAACAGTGGCTTCTTCCTTCTCTTGATTCCAAGGCTGATTCCAATGCTTTGGGCTTTCAAAGATTCCATTACTTATACATTTAATGAATGGGGCCAAGAAGACCTTGAGTCAACACGCTGAGAGAAGGGTATCTGGAGGGGCTCCTGATATTTATTCCCACTTCCTACCTTTCTTCCTTCCTGCTGTGGTGGTGTAGGGGACAGAGGCTTCCATATATAGGAAAGTTTTCTGTATTCTCTGTAGCACCATCAATACCTTTGCTCAGGGTAGGAGGGAGCATCCCTAACTCAAACTCTGTCCATGTGGAACCTTTGTATTGGTTGTTTCCATACCTGGAATGTTCTATTCCCTCATCTCTATTTCATAGCTTCCCCTGGTTTTCTTCAAGACTCAGCTCAAGCCTCACTTACTTTGAGGGGCCTCTCTGAATCTCCTAGGTTCTAGTGCTTTCACCTCTTAGATTATCTTCTAGCTACTCTGGATATATCTTTTATAACCTAGTCATCCACACGCGGTCTTTCCTATTTGATGTATGCGTCTTCAGGGCAAGGACTATGGTCCTCCCTATCCCACTTTTTTTCTAAATCCCTTATATTTATTATAGTGACTGAAATATAGTAATCATGTCAATAAATGCTTGTTGACTGACCATCTCGCCACTCACTCTTTCAGGGGGCCTTCTAGCTATTCTGGATACATCTTACAAATAATGTTTGCACACTGGGTAGAAGATGTAGAAGAGATGTATTTGGAAATGGAATTTGACAGTGAACTCCTTGGGGGCAGGGACTATGCTTTGCCCTTCCCATACTAAGCATATTGACTGGCATCTAGTAAGCAAATGCTTTAAATACTCATTGACTTAATTTGGGGCCGACATATCTATTTGCCCAACTAATTTAAGAAAAACAAAATAAGATTCTAAAAATAACTTTTATAAGTATCCAAGAATTTGTTTTGTGATGAGTTTTTGTCTTGCCCTCGTATATACCCCATATAAAACAGATTAAGGATTTCTTATTGGCTCTTGTTAAAAGCTAACAAAGAAGGGCAGTTAAAAAAACTGATTGCAAACAATTCCTTTTTGTGATCTGTGTAGAATGGCCTTATTGTCCTTCTTGGACATCTACAGAGGAAACTCCCAATGGCTACAGATTATTGTGGCTGTGTTTTCCCAGGCAGCTGGTACCCAATGGCCTAGGGATCGAAACCAGGCAAGGTAGGAGGCAGCAAGAGTTTCTTTCTCCAGATTCTCAGATCTCAAGCTTGGAATTTTATATTGAGATACAAAGTTGAGAGGAACTAAGTTTACACAAATGGATTTGGTGGGGGGGCGGGGGGTCAGACTCACCCTGTTTAAAAGGCATCTGAGACAAAAATTTTAGTGTCTTCCTTACCTCTTCCATGTATTTTGGCATAATATTTTACAAGTTGATAACTCAGAGTTAAGTGATGTAAGACAATGTGGACCAATAGAGAGTGTTAGCTTTAAGGTAAAGGAATCTGAGTTCAAATCCTAGCTCTGTCTTCTTATTTTCATGATCACGGGCCAATTGAGTCCTCTGGGCCTCAGTTTACTCACCTTTAAAGAGTTGAACTAGATAAGCTTCAAGGCTCATTTTAGGTTCAAGCTCTATCTCTGATATTCATTTTTTGAGTGTCCATTAGCTAGTCAGTTAACATACTTTGTCTCTGTTTCCTCATCTGTAAAATTATAAAATGACTTCTAAGATCCCTTGCAGCCTTAGAACTCTTATGGTCCTAAATCTATGATCCAATGACATTATGTAACATTTGACAAGGTAAAGACAATAATAATAGCATTTATGGAGAACTTTAGGGATTGAAAAGCACTTTACATACATATCTTATTTCATATAGGTAGAGACAAGAATAGAGAAGAGGGCTTTCTATGTAGAAGGACCCCAAACACAAGACCCAAGGCTTGACTCTTTTCCTACCTAATAACAATCCCACAATGAACATACATAATAAATAGCAAAGAAACCCATTTATCAAAATAATAGCAAAACAGAATTCAAAGAAGGTATTCAAAGGAGTATACCAGACAGTTCAGAATGAAGGAATTCTCCCAACTCAGCAAGAGAGAGAATCTAGATCTCACCCAAGAGAAAACTCAACATAGTCTCTTAGAGGGAAATATGTTCCTTCCAAGAGACTTCCAAGGAGTCTCAATCTCTCTCTGTGTCTATCTCTGTGTCTCTTTGTCTGTCTGCCTATATCTTTGTGTCTGCCTGTCTCTGTCTCTCTTTCCTCAATGCCATAATTCATTTTTTACTTTCAAAAGGACATACAGTTCAAATCTGACTTCAGATACTTCCTTGCTGTGTGACCCTGGGCAAGTCACTTAACCTCCATTGCCTAGTCCTTACCATTCTTATATCTTGGAACCAATACACGTTATTGGTTCTAAGACAAAAGAAGATAAGGGTTTTTTAAAAATACATACAACATCATCACACTCATTTGGGAGATTGTTTAGCTTTAGTGATCTGTCTTTTCCTTTCCCCCTCTTTCTTTTTATTCTGTTACAAAAGATGACTCACTGGAGGAGATGGGGACAGAATGGATGTATTTGACAGTGAAGGGGATGTAAGAAAAAGATATCAACCCAAAACCTGAGTTATGCAAAACCTACATTACACAAACCACAACTCTAAGCTGTATATGGTGTCCACTTGAAAAAGTTGATCATCCAGGAAGGGAAGGAATTGCCAACAATTCTGTTTTTTGTTTGTTTCAATTGCCATTCTTATCAACCTAACCTAAAGCACACTGTCTTGGGTTCACTAAAATAAGTTCTTCCTAAAGATAAAATCACCCATGGTCTTGGACAGCTCCACTTAGCCAAGGATTCCACATGAAGAACATACAAAATGAGAGTGTCCACAGAAACAATTTAATCCGTATAAATTCTTCAGTGCTGAATACTTTAAGGGTTACTCTTTGAGCTCTTCCTCTTGTCATCTCTGATTAATACCCCATACAAACAATGCCTTTTGCATGGATAATATGGTTTTATGAGACAAAGGATGGACTAGCTCCCCTGAGTGCTGATACTCACTCTTGGGGACTTACACATTGAAATTCACCAAAAGTCATTAATAAACTTGGGCAAATTTGAGAAGTATTTCCCCCAAAGGAGAACCCCAAGTAAAAAAGCAGCAGTAATTGTGCTGTTAGAAATTACATATTTTTTTAACAAAAAAGTATTATAATCTGCCAGAAGAGCATAGAGGACACTGCTGGAAACAAATACACTGTATGAGATTCACAGGGACCTCTCCTGACTAGCAGTGCTCATCTTTAAATTAGCTTGCTACTTCTCCTAATTCAATTTATGAGAATTCATTGAATTATAGAATCATAGCTTTAGTGCTAGAAGGAACCTCAGAGGATATCTAGTCCAAACCATTCATTTTAAAGATGAAAAAACTGAGAATGATAAAAGTTAGGTGAGACTTTCCCAAGGTCATACAGGCAGTAAATGTCGGAAAGCCTTTGAACTCAGGTTCATTAATCCCTTTCATTCCATTTATTAGTAAATATTTATTGTGTATACTGTGCCATGTGCTGATGATGAAAAGAGAAAACTAGAACCAATCCTTCTTTCAAAGAACAGGGAGGCAAGAGGTAGAAGGAAAAGAATGATGAGGATGACATGTTCACAGAAAAATATATGAACCAATTTATTGGGGGGAATTACCTTGTAATTGATGTATCCGAGACCATGGACTAGGTGACTCAAACCAACTAAGGAAATTGCATCTATTGATAAAGATTATACTTCTTATCATTTAGCCAGTTTTCATGGGCTAGGAACCTCCATAAGGAGAAAGTACAGAGAAGCCTAGTAGTAGATGAGCAATGGCACAAAAGAAGAAAAATACCCATTTCTCAAAGCCTGCTCGAATACCTGGATGTTTGAAACTGACTCTGACACCTAGGTGGTTGTCTCATGAACTCTTATCTTTGTATCATGAATAGGCAAGTCATAACTACTTGAAGCCTGGAAAGTGGAAGCACAGACCATTGAATTTTCATGTTGGAGTGGTCCTTAACCAAAAAAAACCCCTCATTGAGTAAAATCTTTCTAATCAATTTTTCCCTTTTGTGAGAAACCCATTGTATCTTTACCTTTTCAGATATATATTTTGTGGGCTGTTATTTTTTTTCAGTCTGGGTGTTTAATTGGCCTTTATTATAAAATGGGGCAACTCTTCTATAATTGTCTCACAGGTAGCTTGATGAGAAATAAGAGTAGGGTCTTCATAGCATGATGCATCATGCACATCATCCCAGGTACAGTACTAACTAGCTATTTAACCACAGGAAACCTCCTGAATCTCTTCAATCCTCCATTTTCTCATCTGCAAATGGGAGGCAATAATGTCTATATGGTACCCATTCAATTTGCTACAATGAGATAATGTCCATAAATTGCTTTGCAAACTTTAGCATTCTATATAAATGTCAGTTGCTGTAATCACTATAGAAATGCTACAAGGCAAAGTGCTTTTGTAAACTTTAAATTGCTTTCTACTGGTGAGTATTGGATCAAGAGTGATTTACTTGGAATCAAGAAGACCTGAGATCAAATCTTGCAATGGACAGTAACTAATTGTGACCTTGGGCTACTTATTTCTCTCCTGCGAACCTTACTTTCCCTATCTGTAAACTGGGACTGATAATATATAGAGAACCTATCAGTAGGGTTGTTGCAAGGGTCAGATGACTTTGGTTAAAACACTAATATAATATAACATCTTGATGATGATGATGATGATAATGATGATGATAACAACAAAAATTACAATTAAAACTGGCTTATTATACTGGTATATGGAGAACTGGTTTGAAGTCAAGAAGACCTAAATTCAAATACAGCCCATTATACTTACTGGCAAGTTAGACTTAGTTTCCTCATCTGTAAAGTGGAGATCATAATAGTTCCTATCTCAGATTTGTTGTGAGGATCAAATGATATAGTGAATATACGGTACCTTGCAAACCTTAAAGCACTATACAAATGTTTATTATTATTTCACTGATACTTTCACCTATTTGGTACATGCCACATTCAGTGTTATCAGAAGTACAGCACCCCAGGATTGGTCTGACCAGGACCTCCCAACTTACTCTTCATTCATGCCACAGTGATGCTTAACCAGTTTATCTCTCACTGAGTCAAGAGAGGGCACAGGATAAGGACTCAGCTAGTGATGGAATATTGATAGGTTTCCAGCTGATCATAGCAACATATAGGAGATCTCCGAAGTAAGAGTAATTTCTGACACTCCAGGAGATACTTCCTCCCTTGGAGAGGAGATGCTTGTTTACTTCCTGCGTGGTCATGGATATACACGGATTTTTGTTAGGAAGGGATCAAGAAGGGAGAAATCATGAAACAGAAAGTTAGAACCTTGAGGGCAAGGACTAGATCACTTTTCTATTTTTATTTTCAGTACCCAGGACATTGCCTAGCACATAGGAGACACTTCATAAAAATTGTTGATTTCTTGAAATCGAGAACACATTTAGGGTCACAAAGGACAAGTTGTTTGCACATTATTCCAATGTAGAGGGAATCCAGTGATAACCCTTCTTACTTCCTGACTTCATTTTACCTTCCAGAAGACAAATTTTGGGAGGGAGAATGGACTAGTCATTTAACATTTGGAGAGTAAAAGTCCTTAGAGAAACCTTCACTATGGCCTTCCTTCTCAAAATTTGTGTCCTCTAAGGTCCTGCTGAGTTTAACAATGGTCAAGTTTGATCTCAGGATCAAACATCGACCAATGCTTTTTCATCTACCCTGGAAAGTGGAAGGTCGCAGGGCACTGGCCTTCACTCTGTTCACTGCAACATCTTTATTGACAACGTAGAGGAAGGTATTAGGGCACACCTTTCAAACTTGTGGATGAGGAAAAGCTGAGAAGCACTTAACTTCTTTTCTCGTGTGTAGTAAACAACCACCATTATAGAATAATCCATGGGGTGAGAGGAAACTGACTTGAGCTGCTCATCATCCCATCAATTTGACTTCAATAACTATGTTATATGATCCCTTTCTTTTGATTGAGGTACTTAAAAAGAAAAAAGAAGCCTAGTACTTTGATCAGCAATTCCTTTCCTGAGTCTGAATGATATAGCTTTATTAACAAAGAGAAAATTATGGGAACACCTAGCTGCTGTCCATTTCAGATAAAAGAAAATCACTAAAGGCAAAAACAAATTTGCCTTAGGAGAAAGAATCCTAAATTTGTTTGGCTTAATTTAAATGCTTATTTAAAAAAAACTTTTGTATTTGTTTTAACTGGGGAAAAGAACAACATACATTTTATTATACATGTAGGTAGAAACTGCTTGCTATATCCTATACTTTAAACATAATTTAAAGGAAGCCCATTTAAACTATTTATCACTTATATGACTTCAGTCAAGTTCCTTCCTCCTCTCCTAACTCATTTCTTCATCTGCAAAATTGAGCTTGACAAAGTTCTTATATTTTGAACTGGAGACCCATCATTTAAAAATGAGACAACTGAGATCCAGAGTTGGGAATTGAATTGACCAAGGTAATACAAGTAGTAGAGTCATAAATTTAGAGAGAGAAGGGACATCAGAAGTCATTGAGTTCTACGCCATCTTTTTATAGATGATGAAGTTCACACAGGATGTCAGCAGTAGCAGAGCTAGGCTTTGAACCTAGGTCCTTCAACTCCCAAATTAGTGCTTCTTCTTCAGTGACTCACTGCCTCCCTCTGTAGGCTCTTTCAACACTGTCTGTCATCCTATAGTCTCTTGCCTGACATCCTTACCAACTCTCATTCCTATGTCCCATTGAGAAATATACTCCCAAAGAGTCAATGTATGTAACTGAATGAATGTATACATAAACGAAGAAAGCATATAAAAATGAATGATAGTGGCATGATTAAATTTTGAAAATGGAAAATAGCATTTTAAAAGAAATTCCAATAGTTTATGTTCTTTTCCAGCTCAGCAACTTTAGTTGAGTCTTTACATAATGAATCAATAGTCAGCACTCATTTCTTAGGTCAGAAAGCTCCGTGTTACACACTGGGGATATAAGCAAAAAATAAAAATAAGCACTGACCTATAGTCTCCTGAGAAATCTTTATTTCAAATTTTGTGCTCTTTTGAGCACACACTAGATGGGATGGGAAAGATGTTTTTAGTATCCCCACATGGAGGTTTGGGGAGATGGAGTAGAATATGAGATTCAGATAGAAGAGCTGTGAGCACTGGCTAGACCAGCAGTCAGTCTGTGACTGCAAATCATGGAGCACACTAATCTCTAAAGATTTGAAGTTAAGGATCACACCCAAAGGGCAATGTTGCATGACATGATACAATAAGTCCAAAACAGAGTTTAGAAGAGAGAAAGGTTTCAAGATTGTCATCAAAGAATGAATGAATCTTAAAAAAGAAAAGACTGGCTGTTTGCATGATGACAGTGAGGCACAGCCAATGAGTAACCTGTGTGCTCCATTGATATCCACTCAATGTCAAGAGTAGTCAAGGAAAGTTTCCAGCACATTGGGTAGAACCTCATGGCAAATTTAAAAAGAGGGCAAGATGGGAACAAGATGAGCCAGTATGTGTGGTCTGAGATCCATAGCTTTGGAGGGGTCACATAAGAGTTGAGGCCCACAAACCTATTTCAGTCAACCAATCAACTAGTATTTATTAAATATTTGCTATATGTCAACCACTGTGCTAACTGCTGAGGATGCAACAACAACCTCCGCCCCCCCCCCCTTAGTGAGAAAGGCATCAGCCTCAGTTAAGGGACTAGAAAAGCCTCTGGCAGAAGGCAGCATTTTGGTTAAGTCTTGAAGGAAGCCATGAAAGCCAAGAGGTGGGGATGAAGGAACAGAACATTCTAGACAGGAGTAGTAGTCAACTCAAAGGCAAGGGAGATGGGAAATGGAGAGCAATGTGTGAGGAGTAATAAGTAAGCCAGTGTAGTTGAATAGTAGATATTCCCCCTGAAGTTTCATATCTCTTAGGCCTATTTCACCCATTCAGCTGTCTACTCCTTGAGGAACAGGACCATGTTATCTACTTTTCTTCACTACTACCAGTGCCTAGTACAATGGGGGACATCCTATAGGTGTTCAATAAATATTTGTTGAGTATATGGAAGACAAGCCTAGAGGAGAAATCACTAGTATCTGGGGAACCAGGAAAGGTCTTCTAAAGAGGGTACTAGTTGAGTATTTGAGTGCTTGGACATAGTAGGATGGCTTCAGAGAATTTTTTATAGCAATTGTAGAATTCCCCTTCCCATTTGTTGTTTACACATGCATCTCCCATTTTCCTTTGATCCCTAGTAACTTTGATGACTACACATTGGTGGTTTATCTGTCCCCACATTTAAGATAGAGGGAACTGCCTCCTGTAGCTTGTTTTGTCTTATCTTTACATTCTCACAATCTGATATATAGTTCTGAAATTCTTTCAGAGAAAAAAATAGCTCCTCTGGAGAAACTAGAGCACTTATTAGCTTGCATGCTAATGTGCAGTTTTAAGTGGGACATTCTTGTCCCATTCCCCTCCCCAAACCACAACTCTGATGTCTACTTTCTCATAGACAACAAAGGAAAATGTCTGAAATTAGTCTATTGGCTGAGGGGAAAATCTAACAGATTTATATGTTGTTTCCTTCATTTGAGTATTAGCTCTTCAAGGGCAAAGCCTGTATTATCTTTCTCATTATATCTCCCATTGCGTATTACAGTGCTTGCCACATTTCAGTCATTTTCCATTGTATCTGACTCTTCCTGCCCCTATTTAAGGTTTTCCTGGTGAAAATACTAGAGTGGTTTGCCATTTGCTTCTCCAACTCATTTTATAGATGAGGAAACTAAGGGTTAAATGACTTGCCCAAGGTCACACCTCTAGGAAGTGTCTGAGACCAGATTTGAATTCAGTAAAATGTATCTTTCTGACTCCAGGCTCTTCACTCTATTTACTGCACCATCTAGCTGCTGTCCAACAAACATATTGTAAGCAACTGATGCTTTTAATTACAAAAATCACAAAATATCAGATTAGGAAGGGAACTAAAGGAATATCTAGTTCAACTTGTATCCTTCTACAAATTACCCAACAAGGGCTTCTCCAGCTCTGCTTGGCATCCTTCAGTGAAGGGGGAACTCATTACCTTCCAAAGTAGAAGCTGAATCATCTAAAGAATGTCTTTACAGAAGAGAAATGACAGGGTCTCAACCTCTTCTGCTCTCAAATACATTGGTAAAGCTTTCTCAGCTGGGATTGTCTTCTCCCTCACAGTCTTTAATCAGTCTTCTTTGCTACTTTATTCCTCTCTCCCTTATATCTTCCTGTAAGAGTTATTTCTAGATACAGTTGCCTCTGCCCCTCTCATAAGCTTCTTGAGAGCAGAGACTTGGTTGTCTGTCTTTGTATTCCCAGGACTGGGCATATAAAAGGTACATGATAACTGTTTGGATGAAGTTAGATTAGTCCCTCCGTATTTTCTCCTTTTGTGACTTTTCTCCTAGGAACATTATTCCCTGAGGCTATTTTGATGCCATTTATTCTTTAGACTGACAGAAAGACTGGAGCCAACTCTTAAGTCCTGATTGGTTTAGTAGTCAGAAGAAAAATCAAGAAAAAGAGCTTTTTTTAAAAGATCATGAACAGGGAATTGGTTTCTCCAACCCACAATGCAAAGCTTCCTATTGGGCAACAAGAACTAGAAAATTAAATTTTTATTTCATGAAGATCTTGGTTTGAATCCTTTTTCAGATACTAATAAGCTTAGTGAAATCATTTAACTCCTCTGAGACTCAGTTTATTAATCAATAAAATAAGGATAACAATAATATTAGAGCACCTACCTTTCAGGGCTATTGAAAAGATCAAATGAGATCATGTAGAAATGCTAACTGTTATTATTTTATTATATTTCATTTCTACACTTTTAATTTCCCTATGATTTAATCGGTAGAGATTAACTTCAAAACTAAATTTCAAATTTTTCAAAATTATTTCAAAATGAAATAAATTTTGGGGGAGAGAAACCGGTAAGTAAAGCATGTTCCTAATAGCCTCTAGGTAGGGTAGAGTCCTTATCCCCACTAACCACCATCTCTTACCATCCATTTCGTTTTCACTCTGAATGAATAGCTTGAGGAGTCATGTCAGCTAATGCCTCATCATGGTGTTCTTTGACTTTATGCCCATTATTAATGTAAATTTCCACTAAGCCTGTGATTTTTTTCTTCCCTCCTCCCACAATTGCTGTGTGACCCTGGGCATATCCTCTGCTTTCTCTGAAAATAAATAAGCTGTAAAATAAGATTTATCATACATGCACCGCCCATTTCCAGGATTCTTAAAAGGTCAAGCACTTTGCAAACCTTCAGATGTTATAAAATGGGAGTTTATTTTATTATTATTTCAACCAACATCCAATCCATGAGGAGGTCAGGTTCCCTTTTAGACTGTGGGTCTTGTGCTACCTGTACTCTCTCCCCACCCCCAGGCAGAGGAATTTTTCAGCTCTAACTAAAGCCAAATATGAAAAGACACTTAAGACATAGATTTCTTGTGACATTTCTTTGCAGGGTTCCACTTTGGTTAAGTAACTGACCAGGTGGAAAAACTGAGTGTCTAAACTCATGAATTCTTTTCCAGAAGGACAAGCAGAATAACTCAATCCATGTAAATTGTCATGTTCTATGGGGAAGGAGTGGTGGTTGGACAACTTAACCTGAAGTCAAGATATAGGTTCAAATCCTGCCTCAATCACTTACTGGCAACTGAGAAAGCTATTTGACTTCTCTGGGCTTTTCTCATCAGTAAAATGGGTTTAATTATAATTATACTGCTTGCCTCAAAAAGTTCTGGTAAAGAAATAAAGTAATTTATTATTTCTAATCAGTTTTATAATTTTAATTGGCATGAAGACCCTTCACATTGCTGATTTAGAGCTGAAATGAATCTTAGGGGCTATATATTTTATTTTTAATTATTTTTAAACCCTTACTTTCTGTCTTAGCTACAGCTCTAACACAGAAGGGCAAGGGTTAAGCAAATAGGTTTAAGTGCCTTTCCCATGATCACACAGCAGTGTCTGAGGCTAGATTCAAATCCAGATCTTCTGGATGCCAGACCTGGGGCTCTAACCATTGTGGAACCTAATTATCCCTGGGGCTGTTTTAGAAGATCTTAATTTAGGGTCTATAAATATCTCTGTCTCTGCCTCTCTATCTGTCTCTCTGTCTCTCTCTATATATGTTTATATATTGGCTCTATTCCAACATAATTCTCTGTACTTTCTTTTCTTCATTCAAAAACATTCTTCTTAGAACTTAGAAGATCCATTGACTTCACCAAACTGTTGTATGTGTACAATATCCCCCAAATGTACAAGAACCCCTTGACTCAGTCCAAGCACTCATCTTATGGAAGATGCACCACTGAATTCCAGGGAAGTCATAGAATCATGGCATCATAGAACCAGAGCCAGAAATGGCTCAGAACTCATCTAACTCAACATTCATTTTACATGTAGGAAACCAAAGCCTAGGAAGGTTGAAATATGCTCAACCTCACCCAGCTAGAAAAGGAACAAAATCAGGATTTGAATCCTGTAGTCGTTAACTACATCTTCCCCTCTTAAAATAAACACACACACACACACACACACACACTCAAACATATATATGCATATATATATAGATCATAAGACACAATCTGACTCCAGTCAATTCAGTGTAAGACTATATTGACTTATTATTGAAGGAAGGACTAAATGAAGATAGGTAGGACTTCCAAAAGAGTATATTTGCACACAGAAATTATTTTATTTTACCTTCATCCATGACTGTGATTTCATTTATTCCTTGTGCAGAAATTCCCTCCATCAAGGCAGAATAGTATCTTCTCTGTAATTTATGGACTTGGGAATGGGAAGTTGTGACCTTCCTACAGTCACATGGACAACTATATCAAAACACTAGCCTGGGTCTTCCTAGTACTATCTTTAGCACAACAACATGCTATTCCCCATCTCATAACCTTACTAATACCTTTAAATGATTTGCTGACGTCCCAACCTCAGTTTTTTCATCCATAAAAAGGAGATAATAATCCGTTTACCTTCCATAGCTCAAAGAGCTGTCATGTGGCTTAACTGAATTATTGACTATAAATATTTGAAAACTTTAAAAGCAATATGTGAGTGTCAGCAATTGTTGTTCTCTCTCCTAAGGTAGAAACTCCCATGAGGCTAATCCATAATGTGTGATCCTTCCTCATTTTACTGAGTCTTAGAATCTTGATGTTGACAGACAGGGTGGTATTGATCAAAAGGGAACTAAATGTGAGGTGAGCCGGTTTGGATTCATATTTCAGCTCTTTCTATTCTCCAAAAGGCATAACTAGAATAAGGAAGTATCAAAAAGTCAAATTTGGGCTTTCAGGAAGGAATAATTTCCTAACAATTAGACAGTACCAAAGCTAGGAATGGACTACATGAAAAAGTATGGAATTCTTCCTCACTGAAGAGGTCTTGAAACAAGTAGGGATTTTTAGTGATGCAGTTTGACTAAACAAATCACTGAGATCCATTCTGATTCTTGATTTTGTCCACTGATTCAGAGTTATAACAAGGCTGTACTTCATAATGAATATAAACATGTCAATACAAAGTTAGTAGATTTTACCTGAAAACACAGGTTTTAAAAAAAAATTGTTCTTGTTCTGCAGAAAAAATAGTGAGTATTGTGGTTTATATCCAACTAAATTAGATTAAATACTGTAAAATCTTCTCAAATTCTCATCTGTCAAAATTTCCCATGGAATATTCTAGCTAGCCCTGCATGATTCCCTCTTTTCCTCCAAAGGAACCATCCTATTTTAAAATTTATTCTGGTGGGTGTATAAAATATTATCTGCATTAGTTTGGGGCTTTTTTATCTTTTTTGGTGATAGCTTTGGTAGTGGAGGAGTATTATGGGGAGCAATGAGGAGCTACAAGAAGAAAAACAGAAGAGGAGGCAGTGTGCTACAATGGAAAGAGACCGGTGTCTGGAATTGGAGGTCTTGGGTTCAAATTCCACCTTTGCCACTTATAACCTATTTAATTTTTGGACAAATCATTTTCTGTCTCTCTGGACCTTTGTTTCAAGATAAGTAAAAAAATGGAAAGGGGATATATCAGACTAAATTAATTTAAAGGTACCTTTGAGCCCCAGATCTAACATCCTAGATACTTAGCATGTTCTTGGCTCTTCAGAAGACAACTATGGAATTTCCTAGAAGAAACAAATTAAATTGTGTTCAAATTTCTGGCACTAACACATTATCTTTCACCAAAAGGTTCTATGAAATACAGAATGGAGGGCAGGCAAAGCAGGTGTGGGTGTCTCTCACCCTCGAGTGAAACAAAATGAATAAGAGAAAAATGAAAAAGCCCTGCCATCAAAGAGGTTATATTCTAACAGGGAAACCAATAGGCACATATTATTTTCTTTTTTTAAACCCTTACATTCCAACTTATAATCAATACTGTGTATGAGTTCCAAAGTAGAAGAGTGGTAAAGGCTAGGCAATGGGAGTTAAGTGACTTGTGCAGGGTCACACAGCTAGGAAGTGTCTGATGTCAGATTTGAACCCAGGACTTCCCTTCTTTAGGCCTGACTCTCTCTCTCTCCATTGAGCTATCTAGCTGCCCTTGTATCTGTCTTCTAAATATTTACATACTCGAAGGCAGTTGAGTGACTCTGTGGATAGAGAACCAAGCCTAAAGATTGGAAGTCTTGGATTCAAATCTAGCTTCAGTCACTTCCTATCTGTGTTACCCTGGGCAAGTCACTTAATCCCTAATGCCTAGCCTTTACCTGTTTTCTGCCTTAGATATTGATTCAAAGATGGATGGTAAAGGTTATTTGTTTGGTTTTAACTGGTATGGAGATAAGTCTTGGGGTTGGACATGTGTTGTAAGGTTGTGGGATTTTGGAGACTTGGGACATAGATCAGATTTGACCAAAGGTCTCTTCCTCTCACCTAATGCCCTAAGCCTCACATGCTTCATCTTCCTTTGGTTCTCAGCAAGTTAGGATCAGATTTCAAGCTGAAAGGGGTCATCTACTACAACTATTCCTTTTACAGATGAGGGAAAAGCACTTGCCTAGGTCATACAGGGGGTGAAGAGATCCCAGTTGGATTTCCCACCCAGGATCGTTGACTCTAGTACTTATTCCTTGAAACTTGGAATTGGATTTTCTGTCTCTATTCCCAAAAATATGAAGGTGAGAAATCTGGAGAGTGGAAATCCCAGGCCTTAGATGACATTCCCTGCTATTGACTGTTTTCTTTAGTGAGAAGAGGAGGGAGGAGCACAGCAAATTTCTTCTCCTCCCACTGAAGCCCTGCCTCCCAGGGTTGGACAAGGACCGAGGTTGGCTTTCTTACTCCCTCTTGTTCAGTCCTTTAGCTCCCCAAGCCCACACAGTGTTGTGGAAGTTAGGGGTCTGGCCGGTCTTGGGGGGTCCTTTTGCTTTTTTCTTCTTTGGTCAAGGTTAGAAGAACCTAGCCAGAAGACAAGGGTTCCCAGCTGGGGAGAGTTAGTCCAGTTGAAGAACTGGCTGGGTTGGCCGATCCAGCTGTCCAAGTGCGAAGCTAAGTGCTTGAAAGAGGATTATTGCTTCGCTAGAATAAACAGTAAGTGAGAGAATGCCAATAGAGTTCAGAGCAGCGTTTACCTCCCTGGGCTGGAGGGGCGACTTCTGAAAGAGGCTTGATTTTGGTAGCAAAAGCAGGAGATTTATGGCTCAAGGTTCCTTTTGCAGGAGGAGTTTGTTGCTGGCTATTGAACAGGGGCTCAAGAAAGCTAGGCTCAGGAAGATTGTCTTTTAGCACTTCAGGGATCTGGACAGATGCTTGTTCGCTGGTAACCAGATGTCATAGAGTTAGGTTTGAATCAATCAGAAACCAAGATTACAGGGGAAAGTAGGCTGTGAGCAGGGAAGAGGGGAGGGATGGAAGGGGAGGGGACAAAAAGGGAGAGGGAGGAGAGATACAGAAAGAAAGAGACAGAGACAGAGACAGAGACAGATAGATAGACTCAGAGAGAGAAGAGACAGGGATACAGAAAGAGATAGAGAGACAAAGAATAAGGAAGAAGAAAGAAAGAAAGAAAGAAAGAAAGAAAGAAAGAAAGAAAGAAAGAAAGAAAGAAAGAAAGAAAGAAAGAAAGAAAGAAAGAAAGAAAGAAAGAAAGAAAGAAAGAAAGAAAGAAAGAAAGAAAGAAAGAAAGAAAGAAAGAAAGGAAGGAAGGAAGGAGAAGGAAAGGGAGAGAAAATTCAGCATATGGAGGGAAGATAAGAAATGGGAAAAGAAGAAAGATGGGGGAAGTGACAAAGACAAATATAGCAGAAAGAGAAGGTGAAAAAAGAGGAAGAAAAAGATGGGGTGAGAAGAGACAGAGAGAAAGAGAGATGGCATAGTTGACAACCAGAAGTAGATTTTCATAGATTAGGGAAGGCAATTAATTCTAGCCCAGAACTCTAAACTCCAAAGAGCCCAGAAAATGTTGATAGAAAGAGGTAAAAAGCTTTGCTGATGGGAAAGGTTTTATTCCAGGGGGCACTGAGTCTAATGGAAGAATGGATTGAGTGGAAAAGGAAACAAATAATAAATAATAGATGAGCTTAAAAAAAAAAAAAGCTTCAGCTGGGGACAGAGATGCCCTGGAAGGAGAATTAGGAAAGGAAGCCATAAAGTTTTCAATTCCTTTTTTGTGCCAGTGGCCCATCCCCATCCCCAATGACAACTTGCCCAGATTGGAGACAGCTTCAGGGATGTACCAGTCCTTGATGCCTGTTCTAAATATCATCGCTGTACCAGATTCAGGGTCCTATGGTGCCAAACCCTGGCAATGAAGCCACAGTTCAGGTGGAGCAAGGAATTCTGGGATGTCTGAAAGTGACATGAGTGGAAGGACTCACATCCCATCTCTCTTTAATGCCCTATTATCCCGAAAACTGGCCCTACAAGTCAGCTACTTGGTAGGTATATAGAGAAATAATCCAAGAGATTCTCAGAAACAAATGCTCTTTCAGATTGCCTGGGTGATTTTCCTCCTAATGCCTAATTAGAATAAGAGGGTAAAAATGTAAAGTGATAGGAATTGGGGTGGGTGGGAAGAAGCAGGTTAATGAAAATCAACCAAATTCTTTTTGATTTTCATTTCAATTGAAATTTAACCTCCAAATGAGGGCAAGAAAAATCATAGAGAGAAACACTGTGACCATCTGTTCCATTCCATTCCAAATTCATGAATAAATGAATGGGAGCCCAGGTTTTAGGTGTGCATCCAAATACTTGGAGAGTCAGGACTCCCTTTGCTAGAGTAGGCACTACTGCCTGTCTCATTCATTCTGGGGGGATGGCAAAGGGTTAGAGTATAAATTCAGGTGGTCAAGGTCTTGACATATGGACAAATATCTCCACTAGTTTCCTGAAGATTTGTGACTGTTCAAATAATATCATGTACCTCTAAGGACAGGTATATTCTAATACCTACCAGTTGAGAATACATATGTTTGTTTCCTAATCTTTGTTGATCTAGCTCATAAAAACCAGTCATTTTACTTTTTAATTAATGTTTTAATGTTTCAAAAATAAACTCGGGGATAGGAATGTCTATTTAGTTGTTTTTTCTTTATTTTAGTGATCATCTAATGTAACAGGCCCGGGCCACAGGTATATTTGTCTTGGACTTTCTGACCCAAATTGCAAAGAAACAACAACTTGAGTTGGGGTTCATGTGAGATATGGGTAGATGAAAGATTTAGGTGTCTTTTCACAACTAAGGCACAAGTGAAATGATCTTTTTTCTCCTTCTCCAAATTAAAACCTTGTAAGAATTCATACATTGGTGAAAGTGATTCTGGGTGTGATCACTGGGGTATAACCAGGCTAATTGGAGGACATTGCAATCTAATCTAGCCAATGATCTCTGTTTCTCCTTTTTTTTAAAATGTCCTTAATATTCAAAAAATGTTTCTTGCTCTGTCTTGCTATACTGTCTCAGAGAGGTTTCCCACTGGTAATTCTATGAACAAAGAGAACACAATTCCAATTTGATCAAATTTTCCTCTTAATTCAGGAAATGTATGAGAGACAAACATTTGTTCACCCTGGTTTTAAATACCTATCTCAACACAATTACAAGGTCGAGAGAGGAATGCTAGGACCACATGTGTCCATCGTAACCTTCTCAGGCAAGGTTTCATAATCTGGGATCTGTGACCTTGTTTTCTTAATATTGTGATAACTCTATTTTAGGATAGTTGTCTTCCTTTATAATCCTATGTACTATATTTGATGCATTTTTAAAACAGTATTCTGAGAAGGGGTCTACAGGCTTCATCAAACTGCCAGATGGATCCATGACATAAATATCATTAAGAATCTCTTCTATAAGTAATTACTCAAGTCTCTCTCCAACTGACCAGCAACCTTGAAATGAACAAGGGCCCCAGAGAAGCCAACTAAAATCTGGATGGAGGACACAGAGAGGGAAGGGGGCATAGCAGGAGAAACCAGCAAAAAGGAAAAACTAAGTTATTACCTATCAACCGCTTAGGGAAATGAAAGAGGACCTTTATTTATATACATGCAAGATCTTTCTATAGAAAGTCCAATGAATTATGATTATCCAGTAGGGCTAAATAAAGGGATTCATTTTTTACTGTTGAATTTTAGCTGGGATTTAGCCTAGTTGTTAATGGAAAGAGACTAGAGATCAATATTGCTTCAAAATTACCGAGCTACTGAACTGCTTTTTAAAATTATTCTTTCACAAGAAAAGTAAAGAAAAAGGATATGGGAAGCTAAGCAGTGATGAAGACATCGAAATAATTGTTGATCAAAATCAGGTAAGTGGATGCTTCCATTGGTTTCCTTTTGCTTGTTCTATATTCCTGAATGTTGAGATTCCCAATAGCATCTAAGGTCTCTTTTATCTGTAACATCTATGAGGTTGTGTGTGAGTGTGTGTGTTAGAGTTCATTTGCCTTGATCCTTGTGGGCCTTCTCCTCTGACTGTGGCCTTCCTAACAGGATAGGTTCTAAGATCATGCTTTGATGGTCAGAGAACCAATTGGTCTGGGCCAATGACCACCTACATAATAGGCTATGGATGGATATGTTGCAAAAGAAAATATAGAACAGGCTGAGAGGGATTTGAGAGTCAGCTAATGTAATACACATGGATGATAACTTTGAGGAGCAAATTAGATGAGAATGGAAAAAGGAGGCCTTTCATTGATACATAACAAGATGATGTCCAAAGCGCCTTCCAGCTCTACATCTATGCTCCTACAATCCTTTGATAATACATTACGCTCTCCATATTTTTTTCTCCCAATAACTCTATGAGATAGGCAAAGCAGATGTCATTCTTTTCCTTCCATCCCTTTATTTTCTTCCATTTCTCTTCTCTTTTCTTTTCTCTTCTTTTTGGGACCAGACTGATGGCTTCTTTGGCATAGGGAACTCCTAGTGAGGAAATTCCCTCTACCATTGTAGATTGCCACCTGTTCTTCCTTAATGCATTTTAGAATGGTACATAACAAGGAAGACAAGGGATTATTCTGTTAATCAAAACCCCACATTCACCCCACTAATTCTGGGAGCAGGACAACACATGTTCTCACTTAAGAGATATGTCTGGGGGCACTAGGAAGTTAAGCCAGGGAGTGCCAGAAGTGATATTTGAACCGAGAGAGTCTTGGCTCTGAGGCCATATTTAGGGCCAACCACAACACATTGCTCTCATTGGAAGATTATTTTGAAGATAATGAAATCAGGTTAGGAGAGGTTCCCCAGGGTCATATACCTAGTAAATGTCAAAGTAGTCAAGAGAACCCAGGTCTCTTGATTTTCATTCCAGTAGATTGCTACAAATCACATACAGAGAATTGATTTATTGAAAATAAAACAAAGGCCAGCGGAGAAGGTTAAAAGAATTATTGACCAGAGTCTACCCATTAAAGGTCTTGTCAAGTATTATAGCTGACTTTTGAAGGCAAAAAAAAGTGAAAAACTAAGATGATTATAAGAAGGAAAAAAATATTGCTTGTATGAACTTTCTTGGACAGAATGGTAAAACTGCTCAATAACACTATGAATTTAAAGGTAAATTAGAGGCTCTTGGAAAGCTTTTTAGGCTGCCCATTATTCAAAAAGCCTGTATCTTGGATTTTATATGAGCACATAAGGTGAAATGAAAGCTGGCTAATGGCCCATAAACAATGACATGCTAAGTAATGAGAGGTGTCCAGTACAGGGCTGTGGGAATCGGCAGCAACCCAGCTTCTGACATCTTTGTTAAAGATCTTGGAGACAGCGCAAGCAGCAAATGTTTTTTTGATGGGGAGGTGGCCCAGAAGCTGGAACTGGTGCCAGCTCAAATGAAGAGAGAAAAACTAAAAGATGAGTCAAGGTTTGGTGTTGATAAAGAGAATAGTCAAACCCAGAGGAGGCACACAAAAGAGAGAGAGGTCAAGATAGCCTATTTCAATGAGCCTAATGGGACCACTATAAAATGGACCACCATATTGGGAAGATAGAAAGGTGGTTGAAATTAGAGCCAGAAGACCTGGGTTTGAATTCTGGTTCTTCCACTTGCTATCTGTATGACTCTTTGGGTAGGACTTGTAATGTCTCTGAACCTTAGTTGTCTCATCTTTAAAATAAAGGATTTGAGAGGTGGACATTTCCTAGCTGTATGACCCTGGGCAAATCACTTAATCCCATTTGCCTAGCCTTTGCCCTTCTGCCTTAGAGTTGTTACTAAGACAGAAAGTGAGAGAAGAAAAAAAAAAGAGATTTGGACTAAATAACCTCCTGCTGATTTCCAGAAATTATAACTATCTGTGATTGAAAGAAGCCAGGGAGGAGAAGTTGATGAGAACACCCCAGAGACCATAGCTAACACCCCAAATAGTGAGATAACAGAGACAGATTTTCTGGAAATATTGGTAATATTAAAGGATCATAGGTTTAGAGCCAGAAGTCATCTGGTCCAGGCTAATAATTTGACAGATGAGGAAACTGAGGCTTAGGTAGGCAAAACACTTGTACAAGTTCACTCCATAACAGAACTGGGTTTAACAGCCCAGGTCCTCTAACTCCAGCCCTCAAATCTAGCCTTTAATCCATTGTACCATGTGAGGAGTTTTCCATCTAGACTTACCTTATAAAAGTGTCTCATTATCATCCAAGCAATTATTCTGTTCTCTATACTCTTCTGCACCTACCTTTCCTTCTTCTCACTCCACCTCAACAGAATGGCTCTCACAAGGGAGAAATATGAACTTGGTCTTGTGTTTCTGTCAAATTGTCATTTTAACTAACAAGGCAAGTGATGCTAGGACTTGAATATGAGCCTGACCAATTAACTATCATTTTAAATTATGCTTGAACGATGACTTGGAGGAATATACTTTTCTCCTCCCATTGGTGCAGGTGGGAATTTGGGGTCCTGATTAATAGATTAGTCTCCAGCCTTCTTTCCTTGACAAATACCATGCTTCATATGCATTAAACATTCCTTATATTTGTGTCAGAGGCAGTTGGGAAGGTTGTGGTGGGGCAAGGGAAGGATAATTACTTGTCTGTAAAAAATAACACAATCAAAATATGTCTTTCTTTTAACTTTTTTTCCCCCTGCAATCATCTAGAAGGTGAGTTCTTAATTACTCTTGATTTTCTTTAGCATCTGGGGGACACTGGAACTCGGCTTTCTTTGAGGTCTTGGTTTAACTAAACACCCTGGTACGGAATCTATGAAGAGTCTAGAAGTGGAGAAATCAGGGCATTCCTTTTCCTAAGGGATCCCACCCAGTGGCATCCTTCTCTAGCAAAACTTACATGGTCCCTTATTGTGAAGGGGGCCTAAAAAAGAGAGGAGTTCTATTTCTTTGTCTCTTCAGGATCCCACACTTATGTCACTTCCTTCACCTGGACCCCAGAGGACTGAATAAAATTGAAACATGCTCCTTTCAATTTAGGACATCTGGATTTATGCATGGTAGATGGCAGTTGGATACTGTCTTTGCTCAGACCTTCATGTTCAGACATATTTCAAACTTTAGTAATGATGTACACGGTTTGGCTTTCATATGTGCTGACCATGGTGACACTCATCCTTTCCATGCCTGGGATATTTATTTCATGTAGAAGTTGTGAGAAAACCTTCTAGCTGAAACAAAGACAAATCTGATAATCTGAGTTAAAATATTTGGGAAATCACTAATTAGTATGTGCACATGTGTGCATATGTGTGTATGTGTGTTTAAAGACTTGAACTGTGACACCATCAGTGTAGGAACTTCCCTTGAATATTAAAAATCTCTACACCAAGGCAGACTGGCAATTCATCAGTAGGAAGTAGTCCCCGAGAGTAGCCTGGGAAACTGAGAAGTTAGAGGCTTATTCAGGATCATGCACTCAGTTTCTCTCAGAAGAAAGATTTGAATCTAGATCTTCTTGACTTCACAATTAACCTTCTTACACACACACACACACACACACACACACACACACACACACACACACATACACAGATGTATGTGTCAAAGGCATATAAACCTGTGCTTCTCCTATATGTTTACAGGGGAAAAATATCACCCTCTTATGTTATGTGCATCTGTAGGCCAGCAAACATTTATTATGCACTTACTATATTCTGGAAACTGTGCCAAAAGCCCTCTTCTCCCCGCCCCCCCCCAAAAAAGACAGTCCCTGATCTCAAGAAACCTACATTGTACAAGGAAAGACAATATGGAACAATCTAGGTTTATGCATGCAAATTCAGAATTCCAGAATTGCCGGAAGGTGATCTGGAAGGGGGAGGCATGTGAGGATGAAAACAGAAAAGAGAGAGAAGAGAGAAGAATGGTGGGAAAAGGGAGAAAATATAGAGAAAAGAGATAGAGAAATGAGGACAAACAGAGATGAGAAAGATCCGATGATGAATAAGAGAAATGCATTTTGTTTTCCCAAATTACACATTTGCTTCATTAAATTTATATACCACAAAATGAAAACCATCTTCTAGCATGTTGCATTTTCACTGGCATCAGCATTCAGTCTGTTCTCCCATATCCATCTGGAAACAGCCTGGTGGAGTTGAGTCTGCACTGACCACTTCCACAAGTAATGCTCATAGAAAACTCAGCGGCACTAAATAAAATAATTGGAAATCGAGGCTGGGCAGAGGCTCCCTAATCTCATTATCTAAACAGCTATTCCAAAGCTGTCTCTGCACAAATATGCACAGGCTGTCAAAGCAAGAGGCTGCATTGGCATGACCCCAACTTTCTTGAAGATGCTCAAACTTGCTGAGTGAGCAAAGATTCAATATGAGTTGTAGCCAAGTCAAGCCTTATGTGAATTTTGGTCCCTTTAAAGCCCTGGTCCAGTCATAAAGGGAATGATTCTCCATCAACCCAATAAGCATCTATGAAGCACCTACTATATACAAGGTACCATGTTAAGTGCTGGACATACAAAGGCAAAAATGAAAGAGTCCCTGCCCTCAAAGAGTTTCCACTGTAGAGGAGTAGGAGGCTGAGGCATATAAGCAGGAACAAATAAATGTAATAACTTCAGAAAGAAGGATGCAGCCTAGATTTGGGCTTCCTATAGAAGGCAGCACACAAGCTGAGCCTTATTACCAAGTGAGTGAGACCATAATGGAAATGTCAGACCAACAACTTCATGACAGCAGGGTTGCAGTCTATTCATGGTGAGATTGGCTCCTCCTAATATCACACAAATGCCCATGAAATATTCCCAAGCACATTTTCCATGAGAACCAGTGGGCTACCATGTCAGGAGAAGTATAATAAATAATCATCCTTCTGAAAATAAATGTTTTCCACTGGGAATCACAACTAAATGCTCGCCCCACAACCTGAGAGGTTTTTAAAACTATATGCAGAGGCTGCGAATCAAAGGGGAAAATATTGAATTAAAATCATAAAGAATCCTAGGATAAGCTGGAACATCCTGACATCAAATAGATTAGTTTAAATATTGTCTTTGGTTATGCTAGGGTAAATAAAACAAGAATAATTTCTCCTATCAATCTTGATTAAAAGCGTAATGTTTATTTTTTCCTGATGGCAGCCATATTTGTTTTAGGCTTTCATTTCTTCTGTGCCAAGAAAGGGCCCTGTATTCTATAGAGATAAACATATTGAGAAGAATGAGAGGGAAGTCCATAATGAATAAAATAAATAAGCCCTATTCAGTGGATGGTATTTAATAAGTTATTATAATTCATAGCTTAAGTATAATCCATTTCAATGAACATTTATTAATCCCCTACTTTATGTTAGGCACTGTGCTAGCTACAAGAAACATGTAGGCAAAGATGAAAGAAATTTTTGTCAAGGATCTTAAAATCTATTGGAGGATACAAAATATACACAGATGAATGAATGGATAAAACGCACATACAAAGTAATTTGAGTAGTGGGCATTAATGACTGGGGATCAGAAAAGTTAGGAGGGGGCATCTGACCTGAACTTCAGATTGCAACATATGGAGGTAATGAGGGAACATGTTTTAGTCATGGGGGAACAACCAGGGCAACAGAACAGAGGTAGGAGATGAAATCTTGACTTGGGAGAATAACTAGAGGACTTATTTGAATGGACCTCAGGAGAGTGATGTAGGGAACCACAAGGCAGTAATATAAATCTGGAAAGCAGATGGGAGGACTTGAAATTAAAATGTCAGCCTGAGGACTTTGTGTTCTTTTTAGAAACCATGGGGAGCCAGTGAAACTTCTTGACCAAGAGAATGATGGACATTTTGTATTTTAGAAATATTCTTTGGCATATTGTGGAGGATAGATTGGAATAAAGAGAACCTTATGGCAGGGAGGCCAAGTGAGTGATAATAAAGGTTTGAACTAGGGGAGTGGTTGTGTGAGTCAAAAGAAGTAAGGAAACAGATGTAAGATATGAATGACAAAAGGTGGCAACTGATTATAGATAGTCTGAATGGGAGCAAGAGAGAAAAGTTGAGTGACACTGAGGCTTGTAAATCTGAGGAACTGAAAGAGAATAGGAATATGGGGGATCTGTCTGTATTTTAGCTAATAATGTCAAGGTTTCAATTTAAAATGTGTGAGAAATACAGGAAGAAAATAACAAACCTTTTTTGTGTTGTATAATGAACAAATGAATGAACAAATGAAAAAGGATTTGCTAACCATTTACTATGTGCCACGCAAGGTGGCATGAAGATCATTAGGTTTTAAAAATAGACAATATATTGTGCTAAACTGGATTGAATTCTTTTTATGATATGACACGATGTGCATGTTCAGAAGGAAAGTGATGTTCCTAACAGAACACTATTAGGAAGAGAATGACTGTGCATTCTTTGTGTAAGTGAGCGGTAGGGAGTGACAAGGAAGACAAAAAGGCCCCTTTCACAAAAGTCATATTTGTCATCCTCCCATTTGCATCTTCATACAGATCTGAAAACAGTCACAAAAAGGAAATTAACACTTATTGCAACCTACTCCCAAGCCTTTAAACAGACATGAGAATGTTAAAGCTTGAAGAGACCTTAGAATTATCCATTCCAACTCCCTCATTTTATAGAGGAAGAAAGTGAGATCCAGAGAAGGCAAAGAACTCATCCAAGGTCACATAAAAAGTGGTAGAGCCAGGAATAAATAGAATCTGAGTCTCTTGTGCTTAATCTAATAATCCTTCTTCTTGACTATTGCACCTATGGAATTCTGGAATGTCTCTTCTGCATACAGAAGACACTGAGATAATGGATTTTGTACCTGACCTGAATGCATAGTGACTAACACTCTTTATTGTGGACAAGAGGCACAGGATGAAATTGAGTGAATGATAACTACTTACTTTATCCCTTAGTGTGTCACAGTTCTCCCTGCCTTATACAATCTTTTCTTGCTAGTTTGTCCAGATATATCTATCCTCTTAGCCATTAGAGACATGCCTCCCAAAATTAACTTATATTCCTTATATATATATATATATATGTATATGTATACATGTATTCTCTATTAATCTACATGAGTGTATATAAATATATTTATGTTTATATAGATACATTTTGCATATATATATGAATGTGTTTATGTACTATATGTGTGTCTCCCTGAGAGTAGAGGTTATTTCCTTCATTATATTTGTGTCTCCATTACTTAGCATAGTGCTTCTTGGAACATAGTAGGCGCTTCCACTAAAATGGTCACATACCATTTATCTTATTATAAGAATCACAAACTATGACTAGCAGGAATTACTCAGCCCTAAAAGTTAGAAAGATAGGGCCAAACAGGGTCACTAAGCATTTTTTCAAGGATTGGATTTATCATCTGTTATAAGCTTTGGATGATCATGGGTATGACAGATGTCATCTTTGAGATATTCTTGGTATTTGTGATACTTTTGTCAGCACTAGCTAGTGAAAGAAATTTGTTTAGATCTAGAAGCTAGAACCAATTACTAAAATTGTAGAAATGGTTAATTGAGAATTGGAAAATATGGAAGCTACCACCAGTGTGTATGCTAAAACATCATGTGGGCTAAATTGATCATTTATGCCTTCGATTACTGCTTCACTTGTGATTGTCAGTTTGCCTTTGGAAGATATAGCTAGAAGAAAGGATATAAGCTAATTTAAAGAGAGAAATAAGAGATGGATTCAGGGAAGATAAGATTATAGACAGATAGATATGTGTATTTGTTTTTTTTTTATCACCAGCACTTTTCAAGAGTGAATAGGCATGAGAGACCTCCATCTTCTTCCTCTTCCTCCTCATCCTCCTCCTCCCTCTTCTCCTTCTTCTTCTGAAGTTATCTTCTGTCTCAATCTGATGTGCACTAAAATGGATGATGATAAGAATAACATGTGAAATGTATTGTTATTTAGTATTGTCCAGCCAGAATTTTGTTTCCTTTTTTCTTTTTTTTCCAATGCAGCATGCTGGCATCTAATTGTAGCCCAATTCTTTTCCCTTATTTCTTTTTCTCTTTACCTCTGCTGTAAAGTTATTGTATAAAAGATAAGAATCAAATTCCAATGTTGTGCTCTCTTGATAGATTCCTGGCTATTATATATGGTGAGCTTACAAATAAGCAATAAAAATGAGACTGAGAAACAGTCAGGGAAAGTTTCAAAGAGTCAGTTAGAGGCAGAAGGTCAGAAAAAACTTCTTTGTTGAAAATTGACCAAATTAAAAAAAAAAAACCCTTCTTGACCATTGAATCTAGTCAAAACTAGAATGGATTGCCTTAAGAGGTAATGAGTTCTTCCTCACTGGCGATCTTTAAATAAAGACTGGATGACCATGTTGGTAGTATTTTATAAGGGAGGATCAGAGATAATAAAAAAAAAATTCAAGTTGGAAGGGATCTTAGAGTCCTACTTCCTTATTTTTTAGATGAGGAAACTGTATCCAAGAGAGGCTGACTTGCATAAGGTCATATTGGTAGCAGAGGACACAGTCAAGATTGAAACCCAGATCATCTAACTCCAAATCCAGTGCTTTACCACCATACTATGCTTCTCCTAATTCATATGGTTATACATTTGAAGCTAAAGAGCACCCTAAAGGCTATCTGGTTTAATCCTCTCATTTTATAGATCAAAGAGGGTTCAGTGACTTGCCTGAATTCAGTTAGTTTCAGAAGCAAGACTTGAACTCAGGTTTTCTGAACCCCACTGTGCCACTGGCATCCTTTCTAGCTCTGAGAGACAGTGAATCAGAGACCTTTCTCTGTCCTTCTACTTTAAGTTTGTTGCTTGGGAGCCACCCTCAGACTTGCAAGCAATTTCCCTGAGTGAGGGATCCAATGTCTTCCAATGAACTGTGTCTTCATGAGCAGAAACTGATATGGAGAAAAAGAATCCCATTAAAATAAATTTCCATCATTCTCTGCCCTAGAGGAGAGTCAAGCCTTCCAGGATGGGTCCCTGTATCTGAAATTAGCAAAAAAATGAAAATGGGGAAACATGATGGTCTGATAAACCCTGATGTTTTAGTGTCTGTTTCCTACTAATGAATAATGTGTGAGAAAAGAAACAGTTTTATATGAAGTTAGCTGAAAAAAAAATTCACATATGTGTGTGTTCACCCTGTTTCTTTCCTCCTAAATATTTCTTATTTGTGCCTGAATAGACAGGCAAACTCTATGTTCTCTGCAGAACAAATAGCCACAATGCTGCACAGAGGACATTTCAGACTTTATCTATCTAGAAGCAAAGTTGTTGGGGCGATGTTTCTTTTGACATTGTCATGTATTCTAGTTTGCTGGGGCTGATTCTAAAGGCATGACTTAGTTCTAGAAAAACAGGGAAATGACAGGATTAAATTGATATTTATTCTACCTCCTGGAATGTTTTTCAGAACCAGTCATAAGGTCATATATCTCCCTGGACTAAAGGTAACAGAGTGGGAAACTTAGAGAATAGGATTGTCTTCTAAAAGCACACAGAGACCTAGTGATTTAATTACAAGAACCCTGGCCTAGAGGTCAGAATCCTAGTGCACCTTTTAGCATCTTCTGCTGACTAGCCAGGTGCCTTTGGGCCAGTCACTCGATGTCTTAAAGTCTCAAGTCTTAAATTCCCTCTTTTGTAGAATGAGAATGTTGATAGCTATAGTGACTAGCTTATAGGACTATTGTGGAGTTTAAGTGAGTTTATAAAGCACACATGGCCTTCTGTTAACATATTTATGACAGATGCCAAATATTTTCCCTCTTGAATTTCCTCACAAACACAATCTAGTTCCTCCAAAGGAAAGAATAGAGGAACCAGTTACACACAAAAAGAAGGAATGTGGCCCAGAGAAAAAAAAGAACATTTCGATTTAGAGTCAGAAGTCCCAGGTTGAAATCTCAGCTAATTTCTTGTGTGACCTTGGGTGAGACATTTAGCCTTTATTATTATAATCTCCATAAAATTAAATGGCTGGATAAACTAATTCCTGAAATCATAGGATTATTGATCTAGAGTTGAAAGGGAAGTAGAAGTCAACTACTCCAATCCCTTCGTTTACCAAGAAGTAACCCGCACAGCCCAGGAAAGTTTAAGTGATCTGCTCAGTCCAATGATAGCTAATGTCAAAGGCAGAACTGTGAAACCAGGTCCTCTGACTCCAGAGCCTATGATCTTTCTTTTATATAATCATTAATTGATTTCCCTTCATCTCTAAATCCATGATCCTTCCAGATCTGAATCTTGTGAAATCTGTAGTGGTATCCATGGCCACAATGAGGATGGTATAACTGCGACTCTATTTAGAAGACACAAACTTCAAAATGATTTTTAAAGATTTTGCAGTTTTAAAAACTGTTAGATTTTTATTTCAACAGTATTTTCACTCCTTTGGTAGAATAGGAATGTATTAGCCAGCATAATAATTCTAAGATGCTACCAGATTTTTTCTCACTCATCATCACCCCAATAGCACAATAATGAGAGGCTCCCAAGCCTGCCTCCTCCATAACCCTTGTGGCAGCCTCTTGGTACCTCAAGGTCTATGTTCCCAAAGGATGTTTAGCTGGTGTCAGAGGTTTCCCCACATGGCTAGTTTGAGATGTATGTAATGCTAGTTCCGGTTCTGGATATGTATACCTCCCCTTCCTCCCCCATTTACCATGTATATATGTGTAAAGGGAGAATTGAAGAAGTTACCACAAAACAGCAGGGTCTGCATTCTCATTATAGAGGCATCAAGAAACACTGTCTTCCTATGACTGGAACTTTGGTCATGAAATCAGTGTAAGCCTTGGTGGTTTTAGCAGATGGGGGGAAACCTGTACTATTCAGAGGATGTTAGGCACTGGGAGAATTTCTGCTACAGTCTCTGATTTTCTCCAACCTTCTTTATAATGGAAAATACCAGCTCCACCATATAGTCTCCTCTGATTTTCTACCACTGCCACCACCACCACCAGCAGCCAGTGTGTTCTTGACTTCCACTATGATCTCTTCCAACTCTAAATCACCATAGACTTTGTTTAACTCTCTTTTTGGAAATATTTTTGCCCTTCCAAGACTGTAAGCTCTTTGAGGATAGAGAGCATACCTTATTCTTATATCGTATACAACATTTAACACCCTGCATTGTACACTTGATCAGCAAGCACTGGATGTAGAGTCAGGAAGACCTGAGTTCATATCTACCCCCTCAGAAGAACAATCATATCCATTGGGGCAGAAAATTATATTGTGCCCTATAGAGAAATAAAAGGGTAATAAATGGGCTAGTGGAGAGGGGAATGATACAAGGGTAGGAGAGGTTAGGGGTGTTTTAAAAGCACTATAGTAAGAGAAGAATAATAAGAGGGGAGGGGAAAGGGGGTAGACTGACTAAACACTGACCAAAGAGAAAAGACACAATCAAAGGAATAAGTCAAAATGGAGGGGAATACACAGACAGAGATCATAACTGTGAATGTGAATGGGGTGAACTCATCCCCTAAAAGGAAATGGTTAGTAAAATGGATAAAAACTAGAATCCTACCATATATTGTCTACAGAAAACACACTTGAGGAAAGTAGACATACACAGGGTAAAAGTAACTGAGTAGAGCAAAATTTATTGGACTGCAACTGAGACAAAGACCTCAGACAAAGCTAAAGCAAAAATAGATCTCATTAAAAGATATAAGGAAGTTAATTACATCTTGATGAAAGGCAGTATAAATAATGAAGAAATATCAGTATTCAATATATATGCACCAAAATAGTACAGCATTCAGATTTCTAAAGGGGAAACTAAAGGAGTTTAAGGAAGAAATAGTAAAACCATACTAGTGGGGGACCTCAACCTTTCCCTATCAGAACTAGATAAGTTGAACCAAAAAATTAATAAGAAGTAAGAGACGTGAATGAAATGCTAGAAAAATTAGAGCTAATAGATATCTGGAGAAAATAAAAGGGACAAAAAGGAATATCCTTTCTTTTTAGCAGCACATGGCATATATACAAAGATTGATCATGTACTGGGGCATAAAAACACTGCAAACAAATGTAGAAAAGCAGAAATAATAAATGTGATTTTTCAGACCATAATGCAATAAAAATAATAATCAATAAGGGCTTATGGAAAGGCAGGTTTAAAATTTATTGGAAAATAAATAATCTAATTCTTCAAAACAGGTGGGTCAAAGAACAAATCAACTGGTTTCATTGAAGAAAATGACAATGAGATGTTAACTTGGAAAAAAACACAGAATTATTAGTCAGAAAAACCAAGTCTTTAATCAGGATAGGGATTATGGCATTATCTATAGGCCTCTACACAGAGATACACTATCAAAATCCACATAGAGCTGAAAGCCCTGGCTACTCTGGCTCCCACTCCTTGGGAGTGACACCTCACTAGATCCCAGCTCCAAAGAAGGACAGAACTTGGGGATCTTTTATATCCTCTGGAGAACTAAGTATAGTGAGCATGAATAGACAGAATACAAGCAGGCTGCAAAGAGGTCTGCGGCCAACCTCAGGGGTATCAGGGAGAAGTTAACTATAACAATTACAAAGGAAAGGGTCAAATTAATAGCTGGGCTTCCTGAGAGAGGGCTTTAATACAATGGGAGGATCTTCTAAAACAAATAAAGGCACTCAACATTTTGACTATATTCACTAATCCCACCCAAACTAGGGTCCCCAAATGGTTTAAGGTCTATAGTTCAGCCCAAAACAGGTGTGCCTGGTACTAGGGTATCTCAAAGGGCAGAGGTAAAATTGAGGTGTCCATATTTCAGGTTGACAGTGGAAACAACATATCAAAATTTTTAGGATGCAGCCAAAGCAATACTCAGGGGAAAATGCATATCCCTGAGGGTATATATTAACAAACCAGAGAGGGAAGAAGTCAATGAATTGGGCATGCAACTTCAAAAACTAGAAAGAGAACAAATTAAAACCCCCTCAGATAAAAACTAAATTGGAAATCCTAAAAATCAAAGGAGAAATTAATCTAATTGAAAGTAAAAGAACTATTGAACTAACAAATAAGACTAGGAGCTGGTACTCTGAAAAAAAAAACAAATAAAATAGATAAAGTACTGGCTAATCTAACTTTAAAAAGAAGGAAGAAAATAAAATTAATAGTATCTAAGAAGAAAAGGACAACCTCACCTCTAAAGAAGAGGAAATTAAAGTAATTATTAAGAACTATTTTGCCCAATCATATGACAATAAATATGACAATCAAGGTGAAATGAGTGAATATTTACAAAAATATAAATTGCCTAGATTAACAAAAGAGGAAATAGAATGCTTAAATAATTCCATCTCAGAAAAAGAAATTAAACAAGCCATCAAGGAACTTCCTAAGAAAAAATCCCCAGGGCCAGATGGATTCATAAGTGAACTCTATCAAACATTTAAAGAACAACTAATCCCAATATTATACAAAGTATTTGACAAAATTAGCAAGGAAGGAGTTTTACCAAATTCCTTTTATGACACAAACATGGTACTGATTCCAAAACCAGGCTGACCAAAATCCAAGAAAGAAAACCACAGACCAGTCTCCTTAATGAATGTAGATGCAAAAATCATAAATAGAATACCAGCAAGAAGAATATAGCAAGTTATTATGAGGATTATTCACTATGATCAAGTGGGATTTATACTAGGAATGCAAGGATGGTTTAATATTAGGAAAAACATCCATGTAATTGACCATATCATATCCACCCCCTCAATACTTACTATATGTGTGAATCTGGGCAAATCACAGTCTGTTTAAGTTTCTTCATCTGCAAAATGGGAATAATAATAGTCTAAGAGTTCTTGTGAGGGACAAATGAGATAATATTTGTGCTGCTCTTTGTAAACCTTCAAGTGTTATATTAATACTAGCTATTATTATTTATGTTCAACAAATATATTTTGAATTGAATTGAATGTCAACTTTTTATGAAGCTGACCTTGGTATAGGACCTAGTTCTTTCTATGAATAGGATGAGAAAGAAAGGGCTAAAGGAATGATAGTGATGGTGATGATATCTTGAGTAGAATATATATTCTTTAAAGACATGGCCTATTTCATTATTGTCTTTGTGTCTCCAGCACCTAATACAGTTACTGGCACAAAGCTGACATTTAAAATGCTTGATGGTTGATTAACCAAAGTGATAATGTATAGTTTACAAAGTGCTTTCAATCTTTGGATCCTCACAACAACTCTATCAGGCATGTATGGCAGATGAGATGGTCTCCATTTTACAGATGAAGAAAACAAGACTTAAGAGAGGAAAAACAATTTGCCCAGGGCCACAAAACTAGTAAGTAATAATGCTGTAGCCTCATCCCAAAACATCTCTTATCAAGTCTAACAAACTTCCATGGAGATTTTTTCCATTGTCCAAGAGATAAATGATGACTGTCATATGTTCCTCTACATAATAAAAATGCAGAGAGAAGAACAGGGGAGAATCAAGAGAAGGAGAATTAAGTGGGCAGTAAGAATGTGATTGATTCTCCTGAGGTTCTTTCATTTCTCATTCTTCCTGCCTTTCTTTCCTTCTCTTCTCCCTAATCATATCTTCTATTGCCAGAGGCTAAACTCACTAGGGGATGGGGGGGGTATCTATGGCAATGGACATTAAGAGGTAAAATATCAGTGAAAAAAGGGAAAGGAGAGGGGAAAGGCAGTGGGGGGAGGAAAGAGAGAAGAGAAAGAAGGAAACAAAGAAAGAAGGGGGAAATGAAGGGAAGCAAGAAGGCATGCTAGACAAGATAGACTTAAAACAAAAGTGCACTGGGACAGAACTGATGGGTAAATTTTCAATGTGAACATTTACAAGTCAGAAAAAGGAAAGTGCTATAAGATTTGTTGATTGTCTAGACTTAAGTAGGTGTTAATAATGAAGATTTAGTTTAATGCAGATTGCCTGCATGCATTTATTTTCAGAAGGATCATTATCAAACCATTGATGAAGGCATTATTGGAAGTTCTTTACAACCAAGGAGAGATCATTAACCTTAAGGAATTAGAAGGAAGATATTTTCATGAGGACCTTTAGTGATCTTTCCCTGATCTAGGCTTTTGTAAGTGTCCTCCCACACTCCCTGACTAGTTGACCAGGAAGTAAAGCACATGGAATAAGCATGGCTTATTCACCATACACTTGCCTCCTTACCTCTGCAGATGGCTCTTTAACACTTGGGATTCAGTAAAACCAGTTATCTCTAGGAGAGAAAGCATGAGTTGACTCAGTAAATATTAGAAACTCCCTGAGTATCTTAAAGGTCTCTGATTTTTTTTTATTAATTGATTGCAATATAAGGGAAGAAGAGAAGAGAAAAATTGGGGGAAATAGTTAAAGTGAAATAATTTTCCAGGCATTTGTGGGGTGGTGGTGGGGGGTGGGTATCTCCTTTAATGCAGTACCAAAAAAAAATCTGGAAATGTGCTTAATACCTAAAACAGAATGGAAAGAAAAAACACCCCCAAATAAAATGACAAGAGTTGACATGCTTAATTTTAAAAAATGATAAACTATGTGAAAATAGTCTTAAGGAACAGTAATCTCTAAACATAACTTCTTCCATTTGAAAATTGGGGGAAATATCTTATTGAGATTTGGATATTGGTTTAATCTAAGGACAAGAAATTTTTAAAGAAGATTTATATGCACATTATACTCTAAAATAAGAACTTCCATGCCATCTATGGGGTCTAATTTCTTCCTCACATTGGTCAATTATCATTCTAGAAAATCTACATTAAAGTATACATTTTAAAACAAGATCTTTTTTCTCTTTTTTCCTCCTTTTATTCCTTTATTTTCTTCATTAACTCCTTCCTGCTTTTTCTTCTACCTTTCTCTTTTTCTCTCCTTTCTTCTTTTTTATTTCTCCTCTTTGCTTCTTTCCCTCTTTCATCTTTCTCTCCCCTTTATTTCCTTCCTTTCTTCCTTCTCTCTCTCTCCCTCTGTCTCTGAATCTCTGTCTCTCTGTCTTTCTGTTCTCTCTCTCTCTCTCTCTCTTTCTCTCTCTTTCTCTCTCTTTCTCTCTCTCTCTCTCTCTTTCTCTCTCTCTCTCTCTCTCATCTCTCATCTGATGGATTTTTTGAGGTTACCATATGACAGGCTTCCAAATTTTTTTTTGCAAAAAGGACAAGGGTATAACAAATGTTGCAACAAATAATGAATACACTGGGATTTAGGTATAGTGGGTTTCAGCTATAGACTTTGGCACCCTTTGCTGGACACAGAAAGTGAACTTGTTCTCTATGACTCTGTAATTGATTTGGAATTCATCATTCATCATCTAGCTACCTTCTCCAACTACTTAAAAGTAGCCATCATCCAATTATTTTTAAAGCACCCTACAGAGAAACTCCTTTATGAGGGCAAGCACAAAGTTTCCCTGCATCAGTTCTTTGCAAGAAAAAAGAATGTATGCCGGAATTTTGTATTGATTTTTGCTACCTTGTTCATCTCAAAGTAAGCAAATAAAAATGATAGGCTCAAATTAACACATAAACTATTTTCTGGTTTCAGTCATTACAGTGAAAGGGATTAAAGGCCATCTGTTTCTTCTTGACTTTTTGCTACCAAACCTAAATATTGAATTGAGATATTTCTCATTTTTATAGCATTTTGTAGTTTATAAAACATTTTTCTTTGCAACAAACTTCTGAAGTAGAGTGAGTATCATGATTTCCATCTTATAGATTAGGAAACTGGAGATCAGAGAGATTGCCATCAGATTCCAGAGATAGAAGAAACCATAGAGATTATCTAACCCAATACTTTCATTTTTACTAATGAGGAAACAGAAGCCCAGAAATGTTAAGTTCACATAGTGAGAAACAGAGCCACAATTTAAAGCCAGGGCTCTGGCTTCTCATTTCCCTAGACCCTCTCAGTTCCAGAGCTCTCAGCTATGCTTTTGTTTCTTTCTTTTTCCATTTTTTTCAACAATGTGAACATTTTCTACAAGCATTTATTAGGCTCTTACTATATGCCATACCCTGAGCTGAGTTTGTCATGCTGATATGCCTTCCCTATTCAGTACTACACACAAATTGCATTTTGAATAAGTAGTTGGAACATGAAGGCAGTCCATTCTGTATCCTGGCACTGAGTAGACAGAGTCACAGGAATGACAGACCTTTTTATAGGGGTCCTTGTTTTTCTTGCCAAAAAGAAAAAAAGAAAAAGAGAACTTCTCAATTCTAAAAGGTCTCTATCCATTCTTAAATTTGGGATTGAGGAGGATGGAGACCAAAGAAAAAAGGTGATTTTTCCTATCAGATCATCTAGGGAAAACAATTCATCATTCATAATCATTCATCCCCATTGTTATTTATCTTTCTGCCATTGTTTACTCTCACTTCTGGCCAAATTATCTCATTCCTGAAATTTGTGAATAAGGGGCTTGTCTGGGAAGGGACAGAGGAAGAAAGTACCACCATCTCTGCTTTGTGCTGGGTGATCTGCTTACATGGGACAATTATTCATCACAGCTTTCCCTAACAAAGTGATCTCATTTGTATAATTTGTGACCATCTGGCTGATTGCCATTACCTTCACAACTAAGAGTAGAGTAGAGTAGAGGTAGTTTTCCTTCCTTATAGTATAGAGTGATTTTCCTCCTCTGGGCTCTTGGTTTCAGGCCTTAATCTTTTAGGGTGTCAAAAGAAAATATGACATTCTGGTCTTTTGTGAATGATGTAAGAGGGTTCTGAGGCATGGAATAGTCTCAGATCAGTGACTGAAATGCATTTGGGATCAAAGTGACAGGCTGGTCCAAGACAAAACATGCATTGCAAATGAAAGACTGCATGGAACAGTAGACAGACAGTTCAGTTAGGAAATGCTATCATAAATCTACACCCAGGACACTGGAGTACAAGGAAAAATCTAAGAATTGTTTTCCAAAATGCTCATATTAGATCAGACTTAGACCCTGATTTTTCAGATATTTCAGTTACTGGAGTACTGGGAAATATAAAATGATTTATTCCTGGCTATCAGATCAGAATATAAGTTCATGTTCTTTTTTTTTTTGTTTGTTTTGTTTTAAACCCTTAACTTCCATCTCAGAATCAGGGCTTTGTATTGGTTAAAAGGTAGAAGAATGGTAAGGGGTAGGAAATGGGGGTTTAGTGACTTTCCCAAGGTCACACAGTTAGGAAGGGTCTGAGGCCAGATTTGAACCCAGGACCTCTCATCTCAAGGCCTGGCTCTCAAACCACTGAGAAACCCAGCTGCCCCATAAGTTAATGTTCTTAATTGAATCTATCATTTTTCTGCTGACTACGGGGTATATAATAGTTAACTTTTTTTTTAACTCTTACATTCTATCTTGGGTTCAATACTATTTTTTCTACAGCAGAAGAATGTGGTAAGGGCTAGGCAAATGGAGTTAAGTGACTTGCCCAGGCTCATACAATATGAAGTGTCTGAATCCAGAGTTTACGACAGGACCTCCCATCTCCAGGCCTGGCTCTCTATTCACTAAGCCACCTAGCTGCCCCGATATAGTTAACTTCAGTGTAGCTATTTCTACAGGTAGATTCTTTTTAATATCCTACAAGACACATTGGTATTCATAGGATTGTGGCTCTAGAGCTATCAAAGACCCTAGAGATCCCCACATCTACTTCCATATTTTAAAGTTGAGGAAACTGAAGCCAAGAGATAGAAACATACTCTGAGTCACACAGCTAGTAGGATTTAAACCCATGTCTTCTTGACTCCCAAGTCCAAAACTCTATGAGCTATGCCATCCTACTGTCAGCCAATCCAGGAGGTTTTAATAAGTACTCATTTTCTTGGAGGCAGTATACCAGATGTGGGGAGAAATGAAAACAAAAGGAATCCCTGCTCTTAAGGAGTTTGCATTCTTCTGGAGAGACACAGTATGTAAAGGAATAAAGCCTTTCTTGGAAATTAGAAAAATCTCCATAAAAATTGATTTGATTTCATGCCTCAAGGAATAAAGCATGGATTTCTCACCTCATGGATAGTGGCAGCCCCGTGACACCTGCTCAAGAAAGGGTTAGCTTAGAATTCTGTAGGATTAACCTTCTAGGGAGTAGTCTGGGGTATTCAGGGTAAGAAGAGGGAGAATCTGGTGGATAAATCACAGCATTCTAGACAAAATAGGAGCAACACCTAGAAAAAAACAAAATGGATGATCTCAAAGAGTCTTCTGGTTGTCAGGGAAAAATGGCTTCCATCCACAGATCATCCACCGATTCTATATGAATTTAGAACTGGAAAGGATCCAGTATTCCAGAAAACATCTTGGCCAACCCCTCCATTTTACAGATGAAGAATATTAAGTCATATTATGTCATGGGAAGAGCACTAGAATTTGAGAATGAGTGATAACAGATGGGCAAACTAGTGTTGGCACTCATGACCTTGATGTTTGAAAAGAATCAAAGAAAGACCTCCCATTCAGTAAGTAGATCTTCCATCAGTCATGGACAAGAATCCCAAAGGATATCAAAGGAAGTTCCAAAGGAGCTGGAATGGCACCAGCAATGAAATTAGGATCTTTTGAAATAAAACATAAAGCACCTGATTTGAAAATGTGGCAAGAAAAGGTTAGAATTAGGGAAGGCAATCAAAATGCCAGGGAGTCCACAAATGACAATCATAACTTTGAACGTGAATGGGATGAACTCACCCATAAAACGTAGACGAATAGCTGAATGGATTAGAATCCAAAACCCTACCATATGTTGTCTTCAAGAAACACACATGAGGCGGGTTGACACCCACAAGGTCAGAATTAAAGGATGGAGTAAGACCTTCTGGGCCTCAACTGATAGAAAGAAGGCAGGAGTGGTAATCATGATATCTGATAAAGCCAATGCAAAAATAGACCTGATCAAAAGGGATAGGGAAGGTAATTATATTTTGTTAAAAGGGACTCTAGACAATGAGGAAATATCATTAATCAACATGTATGCACCAAATAATATAGCACCCAAATTTCTAATGGAGAAACTAGGAGAATTGAAGGAAGAAATAGACAATAAAACCATACTAGTGGGAGACTTAAACCAACCATTATCAAATTTAGATAAATCAAATCAAAAAATAAATAAGAAAGAGGTAAAAGAAGTGAATGAAATCTTAGAAAAATTAGAATTAATAGACATATGGAGAAAAATAAATAGGGATAAAAAGGAATACACCTTCTTCTCAGCACCACATGGCACATTCACAAAAATTGACCATACATTAGGTCACAGAAACATAGCACACAAATGCAAAAAAGCAGAAATAATGAATGCAGCCTTCTCAGATCACAAGGCAATAAAAATAATGATTAGTAATGGTACATGGAAAACCAAATCTAAAACCAATTGGAAATTAAACAATATGATACTCCAAAACCGTTTAGCTAAAGAAGAAATCATAGAAACAATTAATAATTTCATCAAGGAAAATGACAATGGCGAAACATCCTTTCAAACCTTTTGGGATGCAGCCAAAGCGGTAATCAGAGGCAAATTCATATCCCTGAAAGCTCATATTAACAAACAAGGGAGAGCAGAGATCAATCAATTGGAAATGCAATTGAAAAAACTCGAAAGCGATCAAATTAAAAACCCCCAGCAGAAAACCAAATTAGAAATCCTAAAAATTAAGGGAGAAATTAATAAAATCGAAAGTGATAGAACTATTGATTTAATAAATAAGACAAGAAGCTGGTACTTTGAAAAAACAAACAAAATAGACAAAGTACTGGTCAATCTAATTAAAAAAAGGAAGGAAGAAAAGCAAATTCACAGCATTAAAGATGAAAAGGGGGACAGCACCTCCAATGAGGAGGAAATTAAGGCAATCATTAGAAATTACTTTGCCCAATTATATGGCAATAAATACACCAATTTAGGAGAAATGGATGAATATATACAAAAATACAAACTGCCTAGACTAACAGAAGAGGAAATAGAATTCTTAAATAATCCCATATCAGAAATTGAAATCCATCAAGCCATCAAAGAACTTCCTAAGAAAAAATCCCCAGGGCCTGATGGATTCACCTGTGAATTCTATCAAACATTCAGAGAACAGTTAACCCCAATACTATACAAACTATTTGACATAATAAGCAAAGAGGGAGTTCTACCAAACTCCTTTTACGACACAAACATGGTACTGATTCCAAAACCAGGCAGGTCAAAAACAGAGAAAGAAAACTATAGGCCAATCTCCCTAATGAATATAGATGCAAAAATCTTAAATAGGATACTAGCAAAAAGACTCCAGCAAGTGATCAGAAGGATCATTCACCATGATCAAGTAGGATTCATACCAGGGATGCAGGGCTGGTTCAACATTAGGAAAACCATCCACATAATTGACCACATCAACAAGCAAACTAGCAAGAACCACATGATTATCTCAATAGATGCAGAAAAAGCCTTTGATAAAATACAACACCCATTCCTATTAAAAACACTAGAAAGCATAGGAATAGAAGGGTCATTCCTAAAAATAATAAACAGTATATATCTAAAACCAACAGCTAATATCATCTGCAATGGGGATAAACTAGATGCATTCCCAATAAGATCAGGAGTGAAACAAGGATGCCCATTATCACCTCTACTATTTGACATTGTAGTAGAAACACTAGCAGTAGCAATTAGAGAAGATAAAGAAATTGAAGGCATCAGAATAGGCAAGGAGGAGACCAAGTTATCACTCTTTGCGGATGACATGATGGTCTACTTAAAGAATCCTAGAGATTCAACCAAAAAGCTAATTGAAATAATCAACAACTTTAGCAAAGTTGCAGGATACAAAATAAACCCACATAAATCATCAGCTTTTCTATATATCTCCAACACAGCTCAGCAGCAAGAACTAGAAAGAGAAATCCCATTCAAAATCACCTTAGACAAAATAAAATACCTAGGAATCTATCTCCCAAGACAAACACAGGAACTATATGAACACAACTACAAAACACTCGCCACACAACTAAAACTAGACTTGAACAATTGGAAAAACATTAACTGCTCATGGATAGGACGAGCCAATATAATAAAAATGACCATCCTACCCAAACTTATTTATCTATTTAGTGCCATACCCATTGAACTACCAAAATACTTCTTCACTGATTTAGAAAAAACCATAACAAAGTTCATTTGGAAGAACAAAAGATCAAGGATATCCAGGGAAATAATGAAAAAAAAACACATATGATGGGGGCCTTGCAGTCCCAGACCTCAAACTATATTACAAAGCAGCAGTCATCAAAACAATTTGGTACTGGCTAAGAAACAGAAAGGAAGATCAGTGGAATAGACTGGGGGAAAACGACCTCAGCAAGACAGTATACGATAAACCCAAAGATCCCAGCTTTTGGGACAAAAATCCACTATTCGATAAAAACTGCTGGGAAAATTGGAAGACAGTGTGGGAGAGACTAGGAATAGATCAACACCTCACACCCTACACCAAGATAAATTCAAAATGGGTGAGTGACTTAAACATAAAGAAGGAAACCATAAGTAAATTGGGTAAACACAGAATAGTATACATGTCAGACCTTTGGGAGGGGAAAGGCTTTAAAACCAAGCAAGATATAGAAAGAATCACAAAACGTAAAATAAATAATTTTGACTACATCAAACTAAAAAGCTTTTGTACAAACAAAACCAATATAACTAAAATCAGAAGGAAAACAACAAATTGGGAAAAAATCTTCATAGAAACCTCTGACAAAGGTTTAATTACTCATATTTATAATGAGCTAAATCAATTGTACAAAAAATCAAGCCATTCTCCAATTGATAAATGGGCAAGGGAAATGGATAGGCAGTTCTCAGATAAAGAAATCAAAACTATTAACAAGCACATGAAGAAGTGTTCTACATCTCTTATAATCAGAGAGATGCAAATCAAAACAACTCTGAGGTATCACCTCACACCTAGCAGATTGGCTAACATAACAGCAAAGGAAAGTAATGAATGCTGGAGGGGATGTGGCAAAGTAGGGACATTAATTCATTGCTGGTGGAGTTGTGAACTGATCCAACCATTCTGGAGGGCAATTTGGAACTATGCCCAAAGGGCGACAAAAGAATATCTACCCTTTGACCCAGCCATAGCACTGCTGGGTCTGTACCCCAAAGAGATAATGGACACAAAGACTTGTACAAAAATATTCATAGCTGCGCTCTTTGTGGTGGCCCAAAACTGGAAAACGAGGGGATGCCCATCAATTGGGGAATGGCTGAACAAACTGTGGTATATGTTGGTGATGGAATACTATTGTGCTCAAAGGAATAATAAAGTGGAGAAGCTCCATGGAGACTGGAACAACCTCCAGGAAGTGATGCAGAGCGAGAGGAGCAGAACCAGGAGAACATTGTACACAGAGACTAATACACTGTGGTATAATCGAACGTAATGGACTTCTCCATTAGGGGCGGTGTAATGTCCCTGAACAACTTTCAGGGATCCAGGAGAAAAAAAAACACCATTCATAAGCAAAGGATAAACTATGGGAGTGGAAACACCGAGAAAAAGCAACTGCCTGAATACAGAGGTTGAGGGGACATGACAGAGGATAGACCTTAAATGAACACTCTAATGCAAATACTATCAACAAAGCAATGGGTTCAAATCAAGAAAACATCTAATGCCCAGTGGACTTACGCGTCGGCTATGGGGGGTGGGGGGGAGGAAAAGAAAATGATCTATGTCTTTAACGAATAATGCTTGGAAATGATCAAATAAAATATATTTAAAAAAAAAAAAAAGCTTATACTCAAGCCTGAGGAAGGTCTTTAAGCTAGCAACATCTCAAGGGTCAATTGAATCATCAGGAGGAATGGACTATCAGAGCTTTTAGCTCCCAGATCATTTGATAAACTAGTAACAATCCAGAAAATAAAAGTAAAATAGCATCACGGAAGGACTGAAGTTTAAGAAGGTACCCAAACTTCCCAGAAAACAGAGTCTACCTATAATTAAATAGGAAAAAACTTTTGATTGAGACAATGAGCAAGGTACAGACACAGAAGGGGACAAGGAAAGGAAAAGAAACACAAAGTCCAAAAGAAAAATATGGAATGGACAATAGTCTGGAAGAGCTAAAAGACATCAAAAATCAAATAAGAGAGACAGAGGAAAAGTGGTGAAGAGAATGAAAGTGATACAAGAAAAAAGGAAAGTAATGCAAGAAGAAATGAAAGTGATGCAAGAAGAAATGGACCAATTGAAAAAGTAGAATCAAAAACTGACAGGGGAAAACCAGGTCTTAAAAAACAGAAAAAAAAATGTATGGACAAATCTACTTTTTTGTCCCTAATTTCTCTGCTGACTTATAGTATTGAATCTCAAATTACACATTAGACAACTTGAAAAAAAAAAAAAGAAAAGAAAATGTGGCACAAATGCTAGGCTTCAGATGTAAGCTAAAATGTTACTATGTAATACATTTACCAAAGGCTTAGATGAAGGTATAGTGAGCATTGCTTTCAAATTATCTGCTGACAAGAAGCTGGGAGGGACGGCTAGCACTATGGACGACAGTCAGGAGCCAAAAAGGCCTTGGCAGACTATGACATCCGGCTGAATCTTGGGAGATGAAATTTAATAGGAACAAACTTAAATATTTATACTTGGGCACAAAGAATCAATTTCATAAGGACAAGATGGGAGAGGCATTGACAGGCAGTAGTGTGTCTTAGAAGTATCTGGGAGTTATAATGGACTACAAGCTCGATATGAATCAACAATATAAACTGGCAACTAAAAAAGTCATTGTGATCTTGGGCTGTGTTGAAAGGTATAATAAAGGAGCTGGAAGTCCCATTGTAACCCTTTCCTGGTCAAACCATGTCTAGAGTAGTGGGCCCAATTTTGGGAGCCTTTTGTTATGCATTGTTAAAGCTAGAAAGCATCCAGAAGAGAACAACTGGAACGATGAAGGCTCTCAATTGCATGCCTTGTGAGAAGTGAATAAAATGCCAAGGGATGCTTAGTGGGCAGAAAGAGACTCAAGGGGCACATGACAGCTGTTTTCCAAGATTTGGAAGACTGCTCTATGGAACAGGAATTAGATGAATTGTGCTTGGCCCCAGATGGTAGATTTAAAGATAGTGGATGGAAATTGAAAAGAGGCAAATTTAGGCTGGATGACAGAAAAAACTTCCTAATAATGAGGGCTGTCCCCAAATGAGATGAACTGCCTGAGGAGGCAATGAGGCCCCCTCGCTTACAGTCCTTAAGCAAAGGGTATGTGTCCAGTTGTCAGATGTGTGGTAGTGGGGACTTTTTCTGTTATGGGTTGGATATAGGTTTTTTCCAGCCCTATGAAATTTTGTGATTTGGTATAATGTTTATACACCCCTTTAAAATTCCTGGGAAGATGGTTTTTTTTAATTAGTTTTAAGTGCCAAGGAAACATATCTTGCTATATTTTTAAATAAATTTGTAAAGGAAATGAAAATTCCACTTGGTTTCAGTTTTCCCCTGAGCAGAATTTATATTTAAAGATAAAATTGTTCAGAGACTATAAATCCATGATTAACATTTGAGTTTTATTTCTCCCCCATTGTATTGTAAACTCCTTAAGGACAGGGACTAGTGTTTGCCTTTCTTTTAAATTCCTTGAACTTTTACAGTACCTGGCTCATAGTAGGTATTTAATAAATGTTTGTTGACTTAATTTATTAGCCTTCCTTGTGTCCTCACATAAATCTGTTGGTTTAACTGGCAAAATGGCCCCAATAATCCCAGCTTCTAATGATATTATTGTGATGATTTGACAGCAATACTCATCCTCTGAATATCCTCTAACAGAGGGATAGGATAATTGGAAAAGAAAAGTAGATCATCTATAGCTTCAGGTGGAAAAAAAGAGAATTTATGAGGTGATATTGAAAGGTTAGACTTGCATAAAATCAGGAAGACCTTAGATATCATCTGGTTCAATCCTTTTATTTACAGATGAAGAAATTAAGGCCTCAAAAGGGAGATGATTTCCACTGAGGTCTAAAGGTAGGATTCAAACCTATGAACTCCAACTTCAACTCCAGTATTTATTTCATTAAAATGTACAGCTTCTCCTAAGACTAAAATTTGTCATCATTTAGGCAGTAACAGTTTTTTAAGCTGATTCAAATAATAAAGTCCAGAGAAATGTAAAATAATCAGGTGGAAAATTGGCCAGGAGACCCAAGCAAAATATCGAAAATAGAAGCAGGAATAAATAGTAGAAAGGACAGGCATGAAAATCCATGAGAGAGTGTTTACAGCAAATTAATATGCAATGTTTTTTAATGTTTGGAGCGATTCAGTAGCTCTGCTTCTGGCAGAGAAAGAACTACCAACATGAAAATAAAGTGAGTTGGGTGGGTTATGGTTATACAACAATTTATGTGAAAATGATCTCAGAGTCTTAGTGGATTGCAAGCTCAATATGAATGAGGACAGTCATAGAGTGACCAAAAGAACTATTATGAAAATAGGTTAAATTAAGTGGGGTGTGGTCCAACAGGGCAAATTGTGCATTAATGAGTAGAAACTCTAGAGAGGGAAATTTGTGGTCCATGTAAGAAAAAAGTTCCCAAGCAATCCCTATGTCCCAAAATGGAATAGGCTATGTTGAGAGATAATGGATTCCCCCTCATTGGAGGTCAAACAAAGGCTAGATGAATTCATGTGAAGTATGCTGTCAAGGGAATACTTCTTAGATGAGGTGACTGCTAAAATCCCTTTCAACTCCAAAATTTCATTTAAAACTTCTGATTTCATTAAAATATTATTATTATTGCTTACATTGATGTATAGCTTCAAAATTTGCAAAGTAAGTTATCTTAGATGATCTTCATAGCACCCTGTGAGGAAGTTATAGTGGGTATATTTCTCATTTTATTTCTAGGAATCTTGGAAAACCCAAGTGATTTGTCTGGAGTGACAGTGGCTGAGACAGGATTTGAATGTAGGGCTTCCTGATCCCCAGTTCAATTCTCTAAATACTAATGCACACTACCGTATAAGAAGGTTTCATATTCACATACACAAAGTACTTTTCTCTGTATCTTTTGTATTTTTTTAACATGACTTCCATGAAAAATTCTTTGAAGGTACAGAATATGCCTGGTCTAAACAGGACACCACCTTCACAACCTAGTCTAATGCTCTTTTCACAGAAAGAAATTCATAAATGACCATTGAAATACTAGAAGAGAAGGTGAATTCCATTCTGTCCAGTGCCTGAGTTCTCCCCTTCTCTAAGCTAAGTGAAATCCATTTGTAAGTCCTGTCTAATCCTAGGAGCTAGACTAAAGAATGGTAGGTTCTCTGCCATCTCTGAGACTCAGTGACCTTGAGGAGTTTACATCCTCTTGAAGAAAAGAGCATCTATGCACACGAATGGAGTTGATTTTCTTATTCACAAAAACTGTCCCAAAGTAGAATGAGCTCCTTCCAGACACAGTGAACTCCTCTTTACTTTAAGTCTTAAGTCTTTAAGAGGATTTTGGATGACTGCTTGTTAGGAAATACCCCCTCCAACTCTAATTTTTGGGAAATAGGAGCAATGAATGAATACATGAAGAAGGAGACTGAGACTTAGAGTAATGAAAATTTTCCAAAGGACAAGAGCTGTCCAAAAATGTAATGGGCTGCCTCAGATGGTCAAATTCTCCTTGGTCTTCCAGCTAAGACTAAATGCCATTTGATGGGGATGTTGTGGAAGGCACGCTTGTTCTGTTTGGATTCTAGTCTGAGATTCTATGACTCTGTGATAGTCCAACTCATCAACCCTTTCAATACCTCTACTACCATGCCTGCCATTCGACAAATTAGAGCAACAATGGGAAAAGAACTGAGAGTGGAGCCCAAATGTTCAAATGCTGATGCTAAGATAAAATGGACCCCAAACCAACTTAGCTTTCTCATAAGCAGTTACTACTAAGACGTTGAATTTACATAGTGCTGGCTAGATGTAAGCTTATCTGAGAAGTATTGTAGCCTAGCATCTTAGAGTGCTGACCCTGACATCAGAAAGACATTGGTTCAAAGACAGTTGGAAACATCTACCAGAAAGTAACTTAGCATCTCTCTCTGTCCCATTTTCTCTGTAAAATGAGAATAATTATAAATCTATTCTTTATCTCACAGCATCATTCTGAGGATCAAAGGAAAGAATGAATGGAAAGTGCTCAGTAAACCTAAATGTCTAATATTATTTTTGTTTCAGTGGTGATGGTGCTCAGTCATTTCATTAGTATCTGACTCTTTGTGATTCTAGTTGGGGTTTTCTTGGCAAAAATACTGGAATAGTTTGCCATTTCTTCTCCAGCTCATTTTATAGGTGAGGAAACTGAGGCAAACAAGGTAAAGTGATTTGCCCAGGGTCACACAACTCATAAAGATCTGAGACCAGACTTGACCTCAGGAAGATAAATCTTCCTGGCTCCAGTTCTAGCACTATCCACTATGTCACTTAGGTGCTCCTTTTTTTAATTGCCTATGCTGAAAAATAAAGTAATTTGTTAAAAGTCCAGAAAGTATGTTTGCAAAGAAGTATTTTTTAATTATAGTAATGTGGAAAAGACAAAATAAGCCCAAAGGGCTCAATTAAAAAGAGAAATTTGTTCTATTTATTCTTTTCTGCATCCTCCCAAAAGTTTGTATCTCATATACACAGATGAGTGCCACCATATCAAAGGGGAATTGCTGTGTTTGTATAATTAACTGATTTTGAGGGAAAAAGATGGACTCACTGGTGAGGTACTGGAAAAGACTAAGGAGTCAGGACCAAGTCACTGTACAGTATCGTCAAAGAGCACAGTCAATGTATAAGTAACCTGAGGAATATATTAATACTGCTACTGTAGTGTTGGAACATATTGTTCAGTTGTGGCCGATTCTTTGTGACACCATTTTGGAATCTTCTTGGCAAAGATATGGGAATGGTCTGCCATTTTCTTCTCCAGCTCATTTTACAAATGAGGAGACTGAGGCAAACAAGATAAAGTGATTTGCCCAGTCATATAATTAGTAAATATCTGATTCCAGATTTGAACTCATGAAAATTAGTCTTCCCAACTCCAGACCTGAACTCCAGACCCTATCTACTGTGCCACCTAGTTGCCCTGATGGCACATAGTAAGTGCTTGATAAAGTTGGATTGAATTGAAGATAATTAAATTGAATCAAACTGGTTCCTATAGGGATCACAGACTCCTAGAGCTGGGACTTCAGAAATCATCCTGCTATATTAGGATCATGAATTAAGATCTTAGAAGTCATGTGGACCAATTCTTTTTTATTATAGATAGTAGAAACTGAGGCTGAGAGATACAAAATGGCTTGCTCAGGGTCACACAGTGAGTAAGATTCAAACCCAGGTCTTCTGATTCCGAATCCAATGCTGTTTCCCATCTGTACCTAGAAATCTACTCTGTATTATTCCCAACAAATTGTGAGTCTCCATTTGAATATCTCTAATGATGGGAAATTCACTTAAGGAATTTTATTTTAATTCTGGATGCCTTCTTCATATTGAAGATGAAATCTGCTTCCCCAAACTTTCACTTTGTTGTAATTGTCCAAAAATGAATAAAATGATCATAGAAGACTTTCCTTACTAGTAGAGGAAATAAATTGTCAAATCTGTATCATTGCCCTCCCTCACAATTTATGTGCTATTCATGCTAAGTAAAACCATAACTTCTCAACTAGAATTCTCTCCTTGCCCCCACATGTGGAAAAATGCCATTTCTGGTTAAAATCCAAAGGGTCCACATTTTGAGCATTTGTGGATTGGCAAGCCAGCCTAACTGTGTGCAATAAGAGAATGCTACTCTGCCCTGAGAAATGTCAACTAGCTAGCCAGCCAGCATCCAGGAAGTGACCTTTTTATGCAGGTTGAAGTCCCTTCAGAACTCTTCTGTCAAGCAAGTTTATCAAAAGGCCCTGGAAGATCTCTAGCTTTCTGGGATCCCCCTCTAGAAAGACTGTCAAAGAGCTGATGTGTCCATGACTCACTAGGTTCCCCCTGGCAGATCTCTGCCACTACTGCCTCCTTGGGATTCCTGAATTTTCCCACTTTCACCATGACATCTTGGACACTTTGTCCAGGTCTATTAGCCAGCCAGAGCAGCCCACACCATGTTTTTTCCCTCTCTGGCATTACTGGGTCTTTTCCTGGGATTCTATACCTAAAAACCAGGTGTCAGACTTGTCATGTGGTGTTTTTTTGCTCTCTTTTGTCTTTGCAATATGAGTTAAGTATACAAGAGGTAAAATTTGCTTTTTTTAAAAGACCATGTTAGAGAAAAGTTGACAGTGTCCTGAATGCAAATGCTAAAATCCCTCCAAATTTGTCATGATGCTTCTAACATTGTGGGTTGGAAGTCAATCAGTTGTCAATTCATCAATAAGGAAAAACTTATGAACCAGGTTCTGTTCTGGATGTTAGAGACTCAATGACAAAAATGAAATCATTTTCATCATTAAAGAGCTTGATTCATCAAGGGTATGGAGGGAACAACATATATACAAATAAAGAAACACAAAGTTAAAAATACTAATAAATGGGAAGAATCGGGGGAGATATTGGGTGGGAAGTGAGCTGTGAAAGAAGCCAGAGATCCCAATGGGGGTAGGTAAGGAAAAATAAATTCCAGAAATGGAGGGGTCACATGTAGAAGATGACATCTCAGGCCCAAGGAATAGCTAGCAGACACATTTGAATAGAACGGAAAGTGTCACAGAAAATAATATGAAATAAGCTTGGAAAGACAGGATGTAGTCAGATTGTGAAAGACCTTAAGTTCTAGGCCAAGGTGTTTGAATTTTATCTTGGAAGTCATAGGGAGCTACTGAAGATGTTTGAATTAATATTGGGGGTCCTTAATAAAAAGTGAATAAATAATTGCTTTTAAATTCATTTATTCATATAGTCAGATCTTTGTTTTTGGTGATATTGGTTGAACAGTGGGAGATGGATCAAATAAGGGGGACACCTGAGGCAGTGAGAGCAATCAGGGGGCTATTCTAATAATCTGGGTGGTCCTTCCTTCCTTTCTTCCTTCCGTGAAATGATAGCTATAAGAGAGTTAACAACATTTTGCTTTCATATCAGATTGTTTTAAAGACGGTCTCAGCTGTACCCTGTCAGGCTCTGTGCTCTGCTTGAGATTCATGACATGTTGGATTTTCTGGGGAAAAGCTTTCTTAGTTCCTATAGTAAAATGGCCCTGAAAAAATATGTTGATGCTGCAGTATGTCTCTGAATTTTTATTTGAAATTATAGTAGATAACATGCCATTGGAACCCACCCCTGGAAGGTAGAAACCCAAGGCTTCCCCATTTATTAAATGCCTTGAGGCTGGAAAGTGAAAGAAAAGAAGTTGGTTTGCAGGGAAGGGATGGTAGCAAATGAAACCTGTATAGTCTTTCTCTTGAGGGGAGACCAAGAATTTTGAGAAGATGAGAAAGATAAGGGAAGTGGAGGCAGGTAGAAATCTGAAGGAAGCATCTTTGAGCTGAGGTCTAAGTTTGTTGAATGGCTTAGGGGCAGGACAGAAATTACTTCATGAGAAGAAGAGATAGATTGAGATTTAGAACTGAAGGGACCTTAGGAGATACCAAAGCTAACTTTCTACATTTTACAGACAAGGATGAGGTTGAATGATTTGCCCAGGGTCACACAGCTATTAGGTATCAGAGGCAGAATTTGAATCTAAGGTTCCATGCATGCTCAATAGATTGTTTCATTCTTTGTATTTGAATAGCCCCAGCAACTAACAAAATGCATGCATAGCACAGAGTGGGTGCCCCATAAATGCTTGCTGATTGAGTAATAATGGGGCTTCAGGGTACAAAAGACCTATTAATTACATCCAAGCTATTCCAAGATCTCACAAAAACTTGAAAGAGGATTCCCTTCAGGACACAGTGCCTGAAAGCAAATGTTTTATACATTCCTTATGATAATTGAATGTAAAATTTTTAGTCTCTAATGGACTAAAATTGCTATAAGTACTTTAAAAAAACACATACGAATTCAGCAACATTAATAGAGTAGACAGGAACTAGATTTACATGAATATTGTAAGATTGTGACCTCGATCTATCTCAATGATAGAATAAAGAAATAACTTGCAATTTTGAAATGTTCAGTGTTTGAAGGGTTTAATTCAGCCTGCATTTATTAGCTGCCTACTATGTGTGGGACACTGGGCTAGCCCTGCGATGGGGGGGAGGGGGCTACAGAAAACAACAGTTCCTATGTTCTGGGGAATATAAGATGTAAACAGCAGAGCATCACAAGCATCACATCCTTTGAAAGGCAGAAAGCACTGGCTACTTAGCAATTGGAAAAGCTTCCCATAAAAAGGTGGGGCCTGAGTTAAGTGTAGAAGAAAGTAAAGATTGACTGATTCATCTATATTAGTGACATATGATTCTTTGGAGAAATAACATTTCGAGGATAAAATTTAACTTAGTGCTAAAAAAACAAACAAAAAAATCCCTCTCACCCCTTCTCAAGCCTGCCATCTTTATCTAATGGCTTTGAAATTGCATAGACCAGAAGAACCTCCACATTGAACCCTACAAAGGTAGAAAGGAGATTCCCAGGGGAGTTATCTTAACACCTGAGCCTTCTGCAAAGGGCTTGACGAATGTATAATGAGCCTTTAGCTGAAAGTCCCAGATCCCGTCTCTCAGTAATGTCCAGAGACCCAATTAGTTTGAGCCAGGAGCCTGGGAAGTAGAAAACTCTTAACAACATAAGATGACATTATAAAGATTCTCCTCAGCTCAGAAGTGAATTTTATGCCTGACCAGGAACCAGACCGCTGCAAAAAAATATTTCCTACCCCCTTGGTGGTCCAGGATTTCCACTCAGGAGAAACTATGCTTTTCTCTGTGAAGAAGTCTTGACCGAATCAGCTCACAAACAGAGGTTGGCTGGGAAGTGGCTCCCAACTCAGAATCACTTGCCATCCATTTAGTTTAAATGAAAATGGATCATGTTAGTTGGGTGTATATGGAGTGGACACATACTAGCTGTGGGCACACAGATTGGGCCTGACCAAAAAGATGAGATCCGATATTTTCCAGATAGTTTTCTCTAACACAAAGGTTTGTGTCCTGAGATTTCCAGTTCCCCATGGGGCCAGAAGGTAGAATTCAAGGGGATTGTGAACTTATTTTTTTAAACTTGTTTTTAAAAAGCATTTTGACAACTGTTTGAATAAAATTATTTTTCTTTGAAATCCTACATATTTTATTTCATGCATTTAAAAACATTGTCCTTAGGAAAGATCTATAGGCTTCTCCAGACTGCTGTCAGAGGGATGCGGGCTCCAGAAAAGGTCAACATTCATCTTATCTTGTATCAAGACAACAGAGATGGAGGAGGAAGTCCTAATCCTGCTTAGATAGGCTTGGCCTCTCTAGATTGCTTTAACATAGGTTCATCCATCAAGAGAATTTAATTGCATTATTTGATTATTGTTACTAATATATTAATAATAAAATGACTGCTAGAGGGTACACGCCTGCTGGTCCTGCTGCCAGGGCAGCTAAAACTGGGATTGGCTTCTGTTCTAGAGATCTAAGCTGTAGTAGGGCTTTGGCAGCTTAGGTGGTCTCACACCAATATGGCTCAATGGTTTGCCTACAGAAGGTTCAACTGGCCCAGGCCAGAAAAATGTAGCAAAACTGAAGCTTTCCTGATGATTAGTATTGGGATTTGGACCTTTGAGTGATTACTGAACTTAGCCTGGAAAAGATAAGGGGACTCAGTCTCAAAAAATAGGGTAGTAAATAGAATGACTAAGGTATATGTACATATCTCTATATATGCACTATCCATGTATGTATACAAATACATATGTGTGCCTGTCTTGTTTATATATCCTTGTGTGTATATGTTGTACATATGTATATACAATATGTCATTGTTGCTAAATCTTTGGGGGGCTTTCTTGGCAAATGCATTAGAGTGGGTTTGCCATTTCCTTCTCAGTTCATTTTATAGATGAGGAAACTGAGGCAAACAGAATTAAATGACTTGCCCAGGTTACACAGCTAGTCAGGGTGTGAGGCTAGATTTGAACTTGGGAGGATGAGTAAAGAAGTGGACTCCAAGCCTGGTACTCTAGCCACTGCCACCTCGCTGCTATATACATGCACATGTCTATGTATATATTATACATACATATATACATTATATCTTTTACCATTAAAAAGAATTGAGGATTTGGAATAAGGGTTTTGGAGGTAGAGTCCAGACCTAGGGTTAGGAAGACCTCTTGAGTTCAAATCTGGCCTTAGACCCTTACCATCTGGGTGACCCTGGACAAGTCACTAAATCTCTATTTGCCTCAGTTTCCTCATCAGTAAAATGAGGATCATAATAACACTTTCCTCCCAGAGTTGTTGTGAAGATTAAGATAAAAGTCATAAAGCTTATAATTATTATGTGCACAGTGCCTGGCACATGTAGTCGGCTTTATATAAATGTTAGCTCCTATTATTGTTGTTGTTGTTATTTAATTAGTATTAGAAATCCCCAAGTGAGGAAACTATCTCTACCAAAGCAAAGCACTACCTGAAGTGCAATTTCTAATCTTAGGGAGGTGCCTGAGCCACTGAGAGGTGAAGCAACCTGTCCAGAGTCCCAAAGGGAGTCCGTGTTAGAGACAGAAGTTGGACTTGGGTCCTGCTGACAGGCAGGCTAATTTGCCTTATCAAATTTCCTCTCTCAAAGAACTTTATTTCTCCAATGGGGTAATTAGTGAGTTCTGATAGACTAGCATGGAGCCAGGTTGTAGCCCATCCATACACCTGCTCTTTGACCTGTCTACCACAAGCCCATCCCTAAAACATCTGGTTTTCTAAGGCTATCACCCTCATTTTATAGTTAGGGAAACCAAGGCTCAGAGAAGGGAAAGGTTTCAATATTGTGTATATCAGTATTGGATTCTCCCAGTAGAATGGAAGTTCCTTGAGGCCAGGGATGGCTTATTTTTTTGTCTTTTTATTCCCAAATCCCAGCACAGTGCCTTTCCTATTATTGGCACTTAATAAAATGTTTTGAATCAAATCAAATTTGTAGGATCATTGGGTCATAGATTGAAGGGACTTTAGAGGTAAATAGCTAACCTCCTTCATTTTATATATGAAAAAAAATCTAGGCTGAGAGATGTGAAATAAATGGCAAAACTCTGATTTGAATCTGGGTCATCCAGCTCAAAATCTAAGGATCTTTCCACTATGGCTATATTAACTCTTGAAATGGAATGGAATCTAATTGAGTTGAACCAAATTGAATTGAATTGAACTCAATTGAATTAGATCAGTCTTGCCTGGGCTGGATTGGATTGAAGTGAAATGAATTGCCCAAGAACACATGGCCAGAAAGTAGAAAGTGTTTTATTTTGAACCCTAGTCTTCTGCCTTCTAGTCTCTTGGTCTTTCTATCACTATAAGCTTCCTCTATTAATGGAGTTTTTCCCCCTTAATGACTAGCATAAACTAGGAGTTCTTTATTGGAAAGGGGTAACCTTTATATTAACATTAAAGACTCATTTCATCTGCTAACTTGTCTCAGTTCCCATCCCAGCAAATCCCAATTGCCAGGAATGGACAACGTTGAATAATGAGAAAGAGCCATGCATTGGGTAACAGTGAGAAATGAGAAGCCCTTAAAAATGAAGGCTGCTTTGTCCTCATTCCCACTGTGTATACTCACTCCAGTGGCTATGTTGGATACCTAATTGGCCTGAAGATAAATCACAGCAGAGAAATAAAATGACTCATTTCATCAAGATCATCTCAATTCTAAATGGTCTGAAGTTTCATTATTGAGGATAGATCTTTGTTTCCCACCATTGAAAGCTGACTTGGGGGGCTTCTGTTTGTATGGATGAGATGGTCACTCTATTCAGTACAGGCTTGAAAGAAGAAAACATGACATTGAAGGTAGACAGCCGGAGGGTCAGGAGCCAAAGACACTGCCCACTTTGTTCTCAGCATATGTGCCAAGGCTTTGGATAGTAAAGGAAGCTCAGAAACACTGGATTTTTCAAAGAAATTTGAAATGAAAAGTAGTATTAAGGAAATGAGCTATACCCTTTAACTGTTTGTTGTTTATAGATTAGCTTCAGATCAAATTGGACTGGGCCTGTTTTAGTGACACACCTCCCTATGACCTACAGTAATTATCCAGTGTATTCCCCAAATATTCATCTCTGCAGGCCTGTGGTCATTTGTCCAAGAATCACCACATATCTCTAGGGTTTGAGGGTCCCCAATTTTTAACTATATGTTTCTCCTATTGTTATACAAATGAGATACCAACTAATATGGATTAAGCATCTACCATGTGCCAGGAATTCTGTTAAGCACTCAGAAACAAGGCACAGAGGTGATCTATATCCCAGAGGCTAATCCTTTCATGCTTTCTTGGTCTTACAAATCAATTACTCAAAATTTCCCAAAGTATTTCCCCTTGCTTATTGAAACTTGAAACTTGCTAACATCTGTAAGGAACACACATACACACACACATACATAAATCACCCCAAAAGTGTTTAAATACTACATAAATGTCATTTAGCACTATTCAAGTGGATCAAGATCAAAAACAGCTCTACATGAAGTCAAAAGATCTGAGTTCAAATCCAAAACTTACTAGCTATACAACTATGGAAAAGCCAATTAACTTCTCTGTATCTCACTTTCCTTAACTGAAAAATTAGGGGATCGCTAGATGTCCTCTGTGGTCTCTTCTAACTCTGCATCAATGATTCGATAAAAATTCTCAGAAAGGGAATGAAAATGTCGAGTTTACACAAAGTATTAAGCGACACCAATCCTCTGGTGTCTTAGATGGTTTTTCAATGGAAAATTTGTAGGTGAATATGGTCACACATCTGACAGAAAGTCTATGTCTAAATGAATTATGATATCTTTGATTGAGGAAGTGCCATACTGAAAAGATCACAAATCCATCAGATTAGAACAGTGGATTGAATTGGACTTGGAATCAGAAGCAAGTTTCAATCCAAGTCTATGTTGTCCCTAGGCAAGTGATTTAAATACTTTCAAACTCAGTGTTTTCCTCTATAAAATAGAGATACTAACATCATTTTCCTCATAGGGCTGTTGTGATCATCAAATAAGACAGTTTATAAAGGGATGAACAAACATTAAAATGCTATATAAATGTTGGCTATTTTTTTCATTAATAGAAAAAAACAGTCTCAAAATCTCACTAGCTTTATTCATATAAATGGATTTTAGGTCCTGTATCAGTCACTGGTTCAATTTTGATGATGTTAATGAAAAACACTAGTTTTTTGGAGATTGCACTACACCTGAGGACAACTAAGTGCCCTTCGTTGGACCACATCTCAAGTGGGACTGTAGGTTAGCATCCATGGTGGTAGACTGGTAGACCACAGCTTTAACTACAGTTCCATGAAAGTTTAATGAAATTAAAGGTACCTTTGCAGAGGTAGGCAAACTGCCAAATAGAATTAGCTTGAATTCTAAGGCATCAGACCTGGTTTCAGATCCTGTCTCATACTTAACTACCTGTGTGATCTTGGACAAGTCACTTTAAATCACTGAGCCTCAATTATCTCTTCTGTATCTGGGATTCCTTCTAGTCCTAGATCTATGATGTGAGACACTAGATGAAGGGGCAAGGGATTCAAGAGTAGAGGATAATGTAGAATTGAGTTGGTTTTCCAAGGGGTCAAATAGGGAAGCGATTAAGTCATCAGGATCTGTGCTAGCTTAGAAGATGGGATATTATGAACCTCAAGGAAAGAGAGGCTGCTGAGTGGTGGTGATAGAGGAAGAGTCTGGAAGTAGAAATGAGAAGCAAAGAAAATTTCAATTCTTCCATTGCAACCAATGAGTGGAGCAACATGAAGGAATATGTAGCCCGCACTGCAGTGAGTAATAAGAAAAGCATAGTGATAACAAGGAGTCAGTTTGCAGTGCATGTCAAAACATGGAAGGAGTTATTTAAGATGAAAGGAAGTCTTTAAATTATAAAGCAGGCATTCCAGAGGACACAACAGAAGAATATGAACTGGAGCAAAAGATCATAGAAGTAAAGTTGAAAGGGACCTCAGAGGTCATTTAGTCCAACCCTCTCATTTTATTGATGAGGAAACTGAGGCCCAGGAAGGTCACATGACTAGACTGCCCTAGATCTCATGGTAACTATATATCAGAATCCTGAGTTAAACCCCGGTGCTCTGACAGAGAGATAAATTAGCCCTCCATTGCAACAGTGCAGATGAAAAATCTGAGCTAAGTGTTGTACCAATGAAAACAGAAAGGAAGAGAGAAGTGAGAGCTATTGTTCTGGTAAAAAATCAACAAGTCTTGGCACCTCATTGAATGAGATTAGAAAAAAGAAAAAAATTGAGGCTAATTCTTGGGTTTCTAACCTAGGTAACTAGAAAGGTAATGGTACCACCTCAGAAAAGGGAACCTTCAGAGTAAAAGCTCAATCCAGGAAAGAAAAAGATGGTTGGTTCAGTTTGATAAATGTTGAGGCTGAGAGATAGAGGAAGAGAAATTGAGCAGCAGTTGATGTGAGACTAAGGCACAGGAGAAGAATGAGACTGAGTCTAAAGATTTAAGAATTATCTTCATAATCCATGGAAGATCATGGAAGCCTTGGTAGTGGAGAAGATTGCCAAAGGAAAGTGTGTGTGTAGAATGAGACCAGAAGATGGTGAAAGACAGAATCCTCCCTTAAACAAATAGCATGGGCAAAGAACTGGAAATTTAGGGGATGTTCCTCAGTTAGGGAATGGCTAGACAAATTGCGGCATATAAATGTGATGGAACATTACTGCATCATAAGAAATAATAAGCAGGTTAATTTATTTTAACTTGGAAAGATCTACATGAAGTAATGAAAAGTAAAACAAGTTGAACCAAGAAAACATTTATGCAGCTATAGAATTAATATGCGAAGAATAACATATGAATGTTCACCGTCAGAGAATGAATGAAAAAAATAGAAACATGAAAGACACAATCCATGTATACATTTTATAAAAGAATGGATAGCATGCATAATACAACAGAAATAGAATTGGATTAAGAGTCAGATGACCCAGGTTCAAATTATGATCACTCACTTAGTACTTCTGAAATCTTGAGCAAAGCACTATTCCTTTGAAATTCATTTCCTTTGTCAAGGAAAGAGGTTCAATTCAGTGACATTTAGAGCTTTTTCTGCACTAAATCTATAATCTTGTGCTTCTTTTCTAGTTGTTTTTCTAAAGTAGCTATCTCAATGTAATACAAATTTAAGAAATACCGAATTTCTTTTTCTTTCTTTTTCTTTTCTTTTTTCCTTTCTTATACTTTAGTTCTTTCTCTCATTCTTTTACTTTCTTTATCCTTCCTTTGTTCTTTCTCTTATTTTATTCTTTGTTCTTTCTTCCTCTCTTTTCCTTTTCTCTCTTTTCATTTAAAGTGGAAAGTTACCAACTGACCACTGTACATCTCTAGTTGCAAATCCTATGGGTATCACAAACTCAACATGTACAGAATAGTTCTCATAGCTTCTTGCCTCATCAACTTGAACCACTGCCAAACTTCCCTGTTTTGGCTGAAAACACCACTATTCTTCCATCACTCTAGAATATTAAACCCTTGAGGGTAGGGATTGTTTTCTTCCTTTTTTCCCTTTGTATCCCCAGGACTTTCTAGTCACCATGAACTTAAATATTTGTCAATTTGATTTATTTCTTTTTTTTAAAACCCTACTCTCCATCTTAGAATCAATACTGAGTATCCATTCCAAAGCAGAAGAACAGTTAGTTCAGGACTAAATAATTGGAGTTAAGTGACTTGCCCAGGGTTACATAGCTAGAAGGAATCTGAGGACAGGTTTGAACCCAGAACCTTCCTTCTCCAGCCCTGACACTCTATCTACTGTAGCACCTAGTTTCCCCAACATTATTTTTCCCCTTATGTTTATTTTCTTTTTTCTTTGTCTCTATCTATTTACTTTTTCTTTTTTCTTCCAATTTTCATTTTATTTTTTCTTTCTTTTCCCTTCCATTGATTTTCCTTCCCTTCCATCCTTCCTTTCTCCATTCTTCTTTTATCTTTCTTCCTTTTCTCATTTTTTCTTTCCTCTCTCTTTCCTCCACCCAGTAGAGTTCTAATTCAAATAATACCACTCCAAATAAAAGTACAATTAGAGCCAAGTAATTTAATCTTAGTAGAAAATACACAATAGAATCAGAATAGGGATAGCAGATTACAAAGTCTGCTTCCTATTTTTGTGAACATTCATTACATTATTGTTAAAGTCTTTACAAATAAATATGTATACAGGACAATTTGAATTTCAAATAAATAAATTTGAAGTCATCAAAAACCTTTTAGACACCATTGAGTAGTTAGTTTATAGGACTACAGTTCAAATGCTTCTGGAAAAGTAACATTAAGAACTTAATTAGCCTTTGGCACCAAGAGCATTGGCTATTTTTGTGCTCCAGGAGAAAAAACTAAGGGAGACAAATTCCTGTGTGTTTAGCTTGTGCCTTAGTGATCCCGTTTCAGAGGAGGAAGTTGGAAGCTTAGCCTAGCTCATGCATCTATATGATTTCTAAATGTATACTATTATTTATAATTCTACAGAATTGAATTCATCCCTGACAGCGGGGAAGCACTGCTGCCCCAACATTTTCTCAGCTCACCACTGCTAATTGTATTTTTCCTACTTTTTTCTTCCTATTTCTTCCCTGTTGACTCTGAGTGTATATCTCTAACTTCTGCTTAATACCTATAATCTTCCACTTGGCTGACTTTTGAACTGGTAGACTGGGCAGAGGAACACTGGTGTTGATAAATACTAACATGCATTGTATGGCTAAACACCCACCACCAGTTCATGTCCCAGAGCAAAAAGAAAGAGAAAAAATGGAGCAAGTTGTGTGTGAATCAGGGTTCTGTTTAAATACTTCTGTTGTGAATAATAATCACTTGATGGCTTAAGTAAGAGCCCAAGTTTTGATTACAGGCATTAGAAAACTTGAAAATGTTGACTAAGCCTGGTTCCCTGGTGGGAAATGCAACACTGTAAAAATTCAAACACCTTTTCATTTATATCTGAGGACAAATATCTTTAATAAAGGAAGTGCATGGGAACAGTTGGGTGGCCTAGTAGATTGAGAGCCAGGTCTAGAGATGGGAGGTGCTAGGTTCAAACCTGGCTTCAGATGCTTCCCAGCTGTGCAACCCTGGGTGAGTCACTTAACCCCCATTGCCTAGCTCTTACACCACTCTTCTGCCTTAAAACCAATACATAGTATTGATGCTAAGACAGATAATAAGGGTGTAAAAAGTAAAGGAAGTGCATCCTACTGAAAAGAAAATATTAGCTTTTGGCAGTAGATTTGCAAGATCATCTACCTAAAGGGCATATCAATTCCTCTCTGTTTAGCTCGAGACATTACTAGTTCATGTCTCTCCACCCACTCCCATTGAACCAACATTCTCTTTCTACTCAACCCTCTTTTATTTTATGAATTAAATTATAATACTTAATTTTTTAATGCTCAAAACTCTCAATCCTTTCCTATAATAGATGAATATGTATATATTTGGAAAGAAGGGCAAGAAAGGGAGAGAGAGACTCAGATACTCTCTGAAACAGATAAATGACATCATGTCTAGTTCTCAGATTAATAAAGTCTCAAAGCCTTGATTAATTGATTTGCCTAGATTGTACTGTCCATTAGTTTGCTAGATCCTTCATTAGACTAGAAAATCATCTGTTCTAGGGACCTACTTCCTTATACATATTATGTTACCCCTATGCAATCAAGTACTATTCAAAAATACTCACTGTTGATGAAATCTTTTTACAGGACCAATAATATGCATTATACTCAGGTCATTGGATTTCCTCTCTCTAAAATATAGATATGCTTCCGTGCTACATATTCTTTCCATTAATTTTCCATTGTTCAAATGCAGAATATTCTTTCCTTTCCCTATTATGTTAAGAAGAGAATTAATGCCATGTCACCCACACAGATGTAGTTTACAGAATGATAGAAGCTCAGAGTTGGAAGCTCCATCTGAAGACTAATAGTTTAGCACAATAAAATGTAAGCTCCTTGACAGCAAGGGCTACTTTGTTTTCTTTGTATCCTCAATGCCTAATAGTACCTGGCATATGATAGATGCTTAATAAATGCTTGTGAAATTGAAATAGATAACATGGATTTTTGAAAAAGGATCCTCCTCTACAAAATACCAGTTGAGGCATTCTAGTGAGGGTAACTCTCCCTTGCTCCCAAGAGAGCCCACTTTTAGATAACTCTAATTGTTAGGAAATTTGTCCTTATATCATACTTTATATAAGTATTAGATACCTAAATTTATCTCCTTGAAACTTCCTTCCATTTTCCAACTTCTGGCCTCTTGAGGCTAAGGAAGACAATTCAAATCCATCTTCAACTGCCAAATAATAAACTCATCACAATAGAAGCCTAAATTCTTATTACCTTACTGAGACTATAGCTTGTCTATACACTCTCTTTGCTGTGCCCTTTCTGCAAAGTCTCATTATACTTTGATCCAAAGACTGGTCAGTGTTGAATTGATTTCATCTTGAAGAGAAGTCACTAATAGAATGCCCCAGGGATCTTTGTCCATATTGGATTCTTGAACATTATTTTCCAATGACTTATGTAGTCATAGATGGCATGTCCATCAAATTTGTGTACTACATGAAGATGGGAGAGATAAATACCATACCAGATGATGAAGTCAAGACTCACAAATAAATTGGCCAATGAATTTTGATAGCATTAAGTATTTTGCAAAGAAGTTTTTAAAAATAATATAATATATGGGAGCAGCTGGGTCTCTCAGTGGGTTGAGGGTCAGGCCTAGAGACAGGACACTCTAGGTTTAAATCTGACCTCAGACACTCCCCAGCTGTGTGACCCTGAGCAAGTCACTTAACCTCCATTGCCTAGCCCTTACTCCTCTTCTCCCTTGGAACCATTAAACAGTATTGATTCTAAGGCAGAAGTTAGGGTTTAAATTTTTTTAATTTAAAAAATAACATTATTTATTTCATTCCAGTTTGATATATTTTAATTGTGAAAACTTGTTTGTCAAGCAGTCTACATTATTTGTTTGATTTATGCTATATTTCAGTTTAGTCAAGGTATTTTATTATATGTGAATATAAATATAAATTTGGTGTTTTTAAGTGAAAACATTCAATTAAGTATAGGATAAAAAAAGAAAGAATGACTTTAAGTACAACATATAAAAAATCTCTAAGGATTCCAGTAGCCTGGAAGTTCAAAATGTATTAGGAGTGTGACATGGCAGCAAAAATGCTAACTACCAGAATGAGGGAGGTGATGGTTTGACTGCCCTCCACTCTCAACTGACCACATGGAAAGTTCTGGATTTTGTTCTAAGCCCCACATTTTGGAAAGGACTTTGATGAACTGGAGCCTATTAGGCAGACAACAATCAGAATTGAGAGAGAACAAGAGATTATGTCATCTGTGGAACAAGGAAGTATGCTTAACCTAGGGAAGAGAAGGTATAGTCGGGGGCATAATCATTTCTTAAATATTTGAGATATATATGTGTATATATATGAAGTATTATACTCAATAAGCTTGACTCCCACAGTAGAATAAGCAGTTATGTGTGAAAATTGTAGAGAGGGAGACTTTGACTTGACGTCAGGAAAAATGCTATAATGGTTAGGGCTAAAATGAGTTGTCTTAGGTACCCAGCCTCAGGAGCTAGGTTTATGATCCATGATTTGATCTGTGTTCAAAGCCTTTCCATCCTGGTAGGAATTTCTAAGTTTACCACTTTGCCTTAATAATGACCTCATTCAAATCACAACACTTAGTTTAGCCTTGATTGTATTTTACTTGGATGAGTAATTTTGTAGTGTAGTAGAAAGTAAACTTAATCTGGTCAGAAGACTTCTAATTTCAATTCTGCCTCAGATGCTCACTATCTCTGAGACCTTGGACAAGTCAATTTATCTCCCTGGGCTTCATTTTTTTCATGTGTAAATTAGTACAGTTGAATTTGGTGACCTCTGATATCTTTCAAGCTCTAGAATTATTATTCTAACTCACTTCCACTCTGGGTGTCAGTTTCTCCATCTGTAAAATTAAGAAGTTAATTTATATCATATCATATCATATCATATCATATCATATCATATCATATCATATTATATTATATTATATTATAACAGTATAATTATTTTTACGCAATATAATACATTATATTATATGTAAGTCCTTTATAGTTCTAGATCTATTATACCATTTTTGCAAAAAGGAAAGGGATGTGGAGTCTCAGAATAATTGAGTATTTTGTTTAGAATCCTGATCTCACCCCATTGTGTCCTCATCAAGAAACATTGCTCTGACTTACCCATATAAGAATGCACGCCCTGTTTTCTTATTTCAAGGGTATTTATTGACAGTGCTGGGCTCTGGGGCCCCAGATGTCAAATGCTTGGCATACGCTCTCTAGGTTTTCTCATTGGGATTTTCCATATTCTAGAAGAAACACTGTACTCAAAATTCAGTCCACGTAAAACTTCTCAGAAAACTTGTACCCAAAAAAGCGGAAATTTAGCTTTCCTATTTGGATGATGGGCAAAGCCTTTGACTAATTGAGCAGGAATTTCTGTCCTCTTCATGATAATGCATTGCAGGATAATTGTTGCATATTTAAATACTTTGAATAAATGAATTAAAAACTAGTTTTCATCTTTGCATCGTTGTTCATCTGATTCATTAGACAATTTCATTTTGGGAAATAAGAAACTAGGAGTGATTCATTATGCAGCCAATTAACAATTCATTCATGCAGAGAATGAATCCTGGTATGACCAAGTGCATTCTGGGAGGTGGGATGAAAATATCTAGAAGAGGAGGTGAAATGAATGGTCTTATGGTCTGTTTCATGGTTTTACCTACTGTGAGCACCTAACAAATGATGATAACAAAAAATAAAGAAAGTAGCTAATGTGTATGTAGCACTTTATTGTTTACTACTATCAATAATAATAACTAGCATTTACATATCACTTTAAGGTTTTCAAAGCACCTTATAAATATTATTTCTTTTGATCCTCACAACAATGCAGTATAGAAGGTACTATTATTTTCCTCACATTACAAATTAGGAAATTGAGACTTAAACAGGTTAAATGACTTGTCTAGGGACAATACATAATAAAAATCTGAGATAGGATTTAAACTCAGATCTTTAAAACTCTCTGTCCAGCATCCATCCACTGTATTACCTTCTTAACTCAATAAACTATATTAACATGACCTCATTTGGTCCTCACAAATCAATGAGATAGCTACAATGGTTATGTTTTCATTTTACAGATGAGGAAACTGAGTCTGGGGAAATTAAATTATTTCACCATGGTTAAATGTAGGATTATAGATTTAGAACTGGAAAGGATTGTAGAGACTATCAATTCAAATCCTCTCATTTTATAATTAAGGAAACTGAAGTCTACAAAGAGAAAGCAACTTTCCCATGGTCACACTAATGGTGAACATCAGAAGTGAGATTTTTTACCCATGTCCTCTGATTCTATATCTAGTGATTTTTCTCACTAAACCACATTGTATCTAATCAGTACCAGAACAAGAGGATCCAAAAGTTAGAAGGCACCTTTAAGGCCACTTCCTCCAGTCCATACCTGAACAAGGATCTTCACTACAATGTTCCCAACAATTTCAAACCTCAATGGAGGCCCTATAGGGATAGAAGAACCCACAGTTGCTTAGGGAAGTTCTTTCTACTCTTGGCCAGGTTTAATTATTGGGAAATCTGTCCATATGACAAGTAGAAAGCTATCTTTCTCCAAGATGAAGATAATGATGATGAATGATATGATGTACCAACCAATAAGTATTTATTAAGCATTTAACACTTATCAGGAATTATACTAAGTCCTAGAGATGCAAAGACACAAATGAAATAATCTTAGACTTCAAGGAGCTTACATTCTATCAGGGAAATTAATTCACGTTACTAAGCTCCAATAAAATACTTCCTAGGATAATAAATGAATTGGCAGATATGTTTGCTGAACTCCTATCAGTGGTAATTTAAAGGTTATGGAAAATGGGAGAGCTATGAGAGGATTTGTGATGAGAAATTTTTTATAAGTGGAGTCTGCAAACTAGGCCAATGACCTTTACTTCCATTCCTAGCAGGATTCTAGAATATGTTGTTAGAGACTTGACTTATAAAAATCCAGAAAAAAGGAAGTAGCGATCACAGAGTCAGTCTGGCATCATCAAGAATCAGGTCACATTAACCATTTTTCTTAGGGTTATTAGGTTGTTGAATAGAGGGAAATTCTGCAGGATGTATTTTAGATTCCATAAGACATATGACAGTCTTTCATATTTCCATTATGGACAACATATAGAGCTGAGGATGAGATTATATTAGAATTAGATTCAGAGCTAGTTATATGACTGGACCCAAAAGAAACTAATAACATGGATGAGGATCTCTAGAGAAGTAGCCAAAGGAACTCTCCTATATTCCATGCTGCTCAATGGTTATATCAGTGACTTGAACAAATGTCTGGAAGTGCTTATCAAATTCGTAGATGGAATGAAAGATTAAAAAGATGTAAATATAAGAAGAATGGGATAGGCACAAATATAAAGTGCAACTTGAGTTCAGAAAACCAACCTTACCTTTACAATATCATTAGACAACAATGCCTATGGAAACAATCTGAGAATTTTAGTGAACAATACATTCAACATGAGTCAACAGTGTGAGATGGCAGGCCAAATACACTAATGAAGATGTCTTATAGGTTGGTTGAGATGTTGCTCTAGAGTTCAGAAGAAAGGTCAGGGCTTGAAATTTGGCAGACCTCCATATAAACATTCTAGAACCTCCTTCTCAGTCTCCCATCTCCACAGAATATACCTTTTATTTATTTTTCATATTTGTATATATGTGTGTGTGTGTGTGTGTGTGTGTGTGTGTGTGTGTGCGCGCGCGCGCGCACACACAAACTCTTATGTACATGATAGTTTCTTGAAGACAGAAATGGTTTCTTTTTGTGTTTGTATCTCTGGCACCTAACATTCCCGACCCATAGTAGGCACTTAATAAGTGCTTATTGGTTGACTAATCACTGAATATGAGACTTGGAAGCAAACTTGGTGGCCATCTAATCCAGCCCAAACCCCAAAAGAGTGAGAGTTGAAGCCAATAGAATGAATGAAATTTCCCAAGGACAGATCTTGGAGAGAGAGTGGATAGTGGCTAAGGATATACCCTTGGGGAAGGAAAGGAGACAAGCATTTAAGTACCTACTGTGTGCTGGGCAATACTGTACTAAGCACTTAAGAAATATTTCATTTGGTCCTTACAAAAACCCTGGGAGGTAGATGCTATTTTATCCCCTATTCAAAAGTTTAGACAACTAAACTTCTAGACATAAAGACAGAGGTTAAATGACTTTGTAAGTGTCTGAGACTAGATTTAAACTTGAGTTTTCCTGACTTCAATCTACTGAACCACCTAGATGCCTCTAATATTACTTGTGGATGTTCTCATGTTTTTCAGCCTGGGTTCAATTCTATGCCCCATTTGGGGTTTTCTTGACAAAGATACTCAAGTGATTTGCCATTTTCTTCTCCACTTCATTTTCCAAATGTGTTTTATTTAAAATTTATATATCTACCAGTTATTATTTTTCATAAAGTTTATTAATAATCACTTAAGATAGAAAAGGGAGATAGGCATAAATTTAAAGTCTTTTCCTTACTCTAAGTTCTGACCACATGAAGTCCCTCCTCCAGAAATCTCTCTCTCCCTCACCTCTCTGCTCCAGCCAAGAGTCCTTGTTAAAAGACCCACCTGTGCTCCACCCACTTTCTTTTATTGATGTTCACAGATGCGAAGCTGGCATGTGAAAAATGTGGGTGAACCAGGTCAGCAATCCAGGAGGGGGAGGGGATAAGATCCCCTCTACCCAAGTGAGGAAACTGAGACAAACAGGATTAAGTGACTTACCCAGAGTCACATAGATAGTAAAAGTCTGAGGCTGGATTTGCACTCATAAGGATGAATCTTCTTGATTCCAAGCCCAGTGCTCTACCCACTGTACCACCTACAAGATACCCTTGTAGAACATTTGCATTAAAGGCTTAACTAAGAGAAACAAAGGAAATAAAGAAGAAAAACAGAGAAGTAGGAAGAGAACCAAGACTTGGCATTCCTGTTGGAGCTGGAGCCTTTAATATGGGAGATGTTTAATTTCTTTAAATGTTTTAAAGGAAGTGTGGGAAAATGACAGTCCAACAAAAACAACTAGCCCATCTTGCCAGCGTGACAATATACTCAATATTACATCTCTACAGTCTGCCACTTTTGTGAAGAAGGGACTTCTATTAATACAGGTCAGAATTGTATTAGATTTTTAAAAATTAGCTCTGTCATGGTATTGGGTGATGCTTTATATCCCCCAGAATCCCCCTAAATCATTTTCATATGAAATGTTATTATTAGCCATGCTTTTCAGCTGAAGATAAATTATAATGCTACTATCTAGTCTTCCACACTAATACCTAATTTCAGAAAGTCTTTTCCAGGTACCGATTCATTGTTTCAAAATCCCTGAAAAGTAGGGTGATATAGAGAACCCTTTGGTGAGGATAAGGGAATTTGAGACAGCCAGGAGTTGAAAGGATTGATTTCTCCCTGCTAACAGCTGAAAAGTGCTGGACAGAGGCTGAATTAGAAGGGAAGGGTCTTCCCTCCCAGCCTTCCTTCTGCTTAGTCCACTAAGTAGGCTGTCTATTCCAAGACCATGTTTACTGATCCTTTGAAAGAAAAACACAGTTGACAATTTGCTTCCTCACAACTTAACCTCTAAAACTAGAGGTAACTGTGCCCTGAACTGCAGAGACAGTTGGGGACTGAGGATTAATAGTTTAAGACAAGCTAGCCCTAGGCTTAGGAACCTGATGGAGGCAGCAGTTTCTGCTCATGAGGGCAGTCCATCCACTAGAAATGGGGTTGCACACCCTGCAGGTCCGTTTTTGAAATATAGGCAGTGTCACTTAGCATATATTCCAAGAGGTCCCACTGGGTCTTATCCCAAATTTAAATGGAGATTTGGGGCTGAGCCAAGCCCTTCTTAGGACATACACACATATCATCTGCCCCCACCCCCAAGAACGATCTGGACCCTACATTGTCATACACCCAGCTCAGATCTTTTAAACACATGTGTTGCTCTTTTTCTGAGTGTAGTGGGCCCTCCTGACAGAGGACTTGATCAATGAATGCATTTTGTTTAAGGCTTAATCCTCTCCTTATCTAGTAAAAAGGTAATCTCTCCATTGAATTGACCATTCAGAATTATCTACTCTGGCAGGCATCTAAGGTTGATCAAGAATCACAAATGTTTGAAGGGTTTGGGTACTGTTGTGTAATTTCAAAGGAAGTGGCAGATTAAATTGTCTCCTAACTGGTTGTGACATCCTTGATAAAGAAGCTGCCTCAGTACTGCAACAGCTGGATTCAAGTTCTGCCTCTAGAACAGGTAACTGGTTGGAAAGTAACTTAACTTCTCAGTCACCAGACAACTATAAATTGCAGAGTATCTGCTAATTTGCTTTGGTAAAGGGGTTTCCTCATCAGACTATCCAATACTAATAGAATCACAGGTCCAATCCCTACTCCTCAACCCCAAACAAAACAAAACAAAAAAAGCTTTATCAATTTGGGTAAAGGCTCAAATTCTCAATGTATCTGAAGAAGGAAAGATACCAAAAGCCTGGAAAATCACACCTTGATAATATACACAAAGGCAAACACAGAAATACACACACACACACACACACAGAGAGAGAGAGAGAGAGAGAGAGAGAGAGAGAGAGAGAGAGAGAGAGAGAGAGAGAAGATGATCCACAGGCTATGAACAACTACTATCCTATAGATTTTTTTCAACCTACAAAATCTTCAACCTGCAAATAGGCTTATGGTTTGTGGTGGGGTCTCTTGCTTATATGGTTTGTTTGGATTTTTGACTTTTTAAATTATTTCTTTTCAGTTAAGAAGCATTAATTTTTCTCTCCCCTCCCTTACCAAAAAAGAGAAACAAAGACAAAACCCTTGTAGCAAATATTCAGTCAAACAAAACAACTTTCTGCATTGGCCATATCCAACAATAGATGTCTCATTCTGGATAGTTAAATCTCAGCTGTCACTTAGTATTTGTGTGACTCTGAGCAAGTTACTTACTTCTCTGAACCTTGGTTTCCTCATCAGTTAAATAGGGACTGAAATAGTACTGCCCTTACTGGGTTGCTGTGAGCACCAAATGAGGTCAGGGATGTAAAGCTATTTGCAAACCTTAACTAGCCATTATTATTATTATTAATATTATTACCACTAGTGGAGTTTGAAAGGCTCTAGGCTCTACAGCAAGACCAGCACAGGATCCATGGGAAGATGTACAAGCTCAGTACACAGACTCCACCCTCCTCTCCCAAGTGCATGTATTGATTTACCATGAGATTCCTGCTTGTCAGTTACATTGAGAAATAGGGAATAATAGGTAAATATAAATTACCTGTAAGCAAATATGGAGATCAAAGGTCCGAGGTGTTGTTCTGGACTCTGGAGATGAGGATATTTGAATTGTGTTTACACTGGTTGTGGAAAGGGTGACTAGGAGAGTCTGGTCAACTGAAAATTAAAGATGAGGCTTTTGTCTATGACTTTGTTAGACTCCTTCAGTGGGTGTGACATTCTTTGGTTTTTTGAGCATATGATTGGATCATTCCCTTATTAATCTGGACTACCCCATTGGACCAGATTTATAGAAGTCATCAGACTGCTCTGCCATAGAGATCCAGAGGGAAATGAGAATGGTTTCCTGAGTGAAGTTTTATTCTTTGGGGGGGGGGGGGTAAAGAGAGGCAGGGAAAGCTTGTGTATTGGCACATCTTCCTTACTACTTGCAACAGCTCTAGTATGGCAGAAATGGTACGTTAAAGGTGTCAGGATAGGGAAATAATTTCTAGGAGAGGGAAACAAGCAGCCCTGAGAGAGGAGGGAATCACATGACTAAAGTACTGAAGTACTAAAGAGAGCAACCAGACAAGGATAGAGACCAGCTCCTAGATCCAGGCTTCTGATGAAAAGAATAACAAGAGTGATGGCCCTGGAACTAGGGAAGACTGAGCCACAATGTAGGGGAACAAAGCTTTTTGAATGATGGAAGTCCCGTAGGGAGAAGTTGCCTCTCAGGCGCACTTAGTGTCAATTTCCCTTAAGGAGAACCTTAATCTTTAGGGACTTTATAGGTCCCTAGAGGGAATAATATATTCCCTCCCCAATAGGAGAAGAGTTAGTAAACCATTAGTAAACCCAAATCTGTTTCCCCTCAGGGAAGTCCAAACCATAGAGAGGCACTATCAATTTAAAGGGCTTTGTGTGTCAGGGTAGAGGAAATGGTAAAAAAAAAAAAGCAGGAAGGCAATATACCATGCACATTTTTGAACTTCTGTGAATCTTTTATATTGTTTTGAGATATTCCTGGGAAGGGAAATAATGTCTCTCCAGTATCTCAAATATATCATGATCAGAGTGCTTACTTGGGAGCTGAAGGTCATTTTATTCATGTCTGTAGAGAACTCAATACAATCTATACTCCAAGATTCCCAGGGGAATCCTGAATCAGGACAAACCTAGCCTAAGAGAATAATTTCTAAGCATTTCCCAAGATTGTAAAGTCTACATAAGCCCAGAGCTTTGGGCTTGTGGGTCATGGTTTAGCTTTAATATCCTCTCTTTTGACAAATGCTGAATTTCTTCCTTTAAGTCATTTACCTCTGTTTTATTTAGATCTCTATATACTAGGTTATAGGTGAACAGCTTCAACCTGAGAAATATTAGTAAAAATAATCTGGGAATTCTCTCTAGAATTTCTGAAACTCTTTAACTTTGATCCATGTTTGAAGAGATCTTAGTCTAAATGCTGTTCCCAGTTTTAGCCCATTTTCCAATTTAAGTTGTTTTTTTTTAAGCTCACTTTTGGAAAACAGACATTTTATTAATTTTAAAAGTCTCTTTCCACCGAAAGGAAATTGAACATATCATGATATCTCCTGGTATTTTGTCCAGAGATGCCTGCTAGAAATATGAGAATGAACAGCATCCACTGAGCTGGCAAATTTCTCTTATGCATGAGTAGCTAATGGCCATACAACAACTCTGTGGAGGGGATACTTCATCATCTATGATTGGCCATGGGTGATTTAATAACTATAAACTGTGCCATGGAGCAATGAAGACAGTAGTCAGGATATGTAGATGGTCCCAAGCAAGCCATCATTCTCAAAAATAAAGGCAGACAAATGTAATCAAAAGTCTGTTGCAGTCAGTGATGTAGTCAATTGATTTTCTTTTTTTATGAACAACATGGCAATAATTAGAATTGGCTCTCTTATTTTCCAATTAGGAATCAAAATCAAACTAAATGTGAAATGTGAAGCTGTAATCAGTGATCATTGAAGTTCTCTGGACAGTATGTGCTCAGCACCATTCACCAAAATAACATGAAGTTGCCAAAAGGGGTGCCATAGCCTAGTAACAGCACAGTTGGTCAATCACTGAACATTTATTAAATATTTACTATGTTTCAGACACTGAGATAAGCAATTGAGATTATATTATTTTATTATTTTTAAGTTTATTTATTTAATTATTTAGAATTTTTTTCCGTGGTTACATGATTCATATTCTTTCCTTCTCCTCCTTGCACCCACCAACAAGCAATTCCATTGGGTTTTACATGTATCATTGATCAAGACCTATTTCCTTATTGTTAATATTTGCACTAGGATGATCATTTAGAGTCTACATCCTTAATCATATCCTCATTGAACCATGTGCAGTTGTTTATCTTCTGCATTTCTACTCACACAGTTCTTTCTCTGGATGTGGATAGTGTTCTTTCTCATAAGTCCCTCAGAATTGTCCGGGATCACTGCATTGCTACTAAGAGAGAAGTCCATTACATTCAATTGTGCCACAGTGTATCAGTGTCTGTGTACAATGTTCTCTCTCACTCTGCATCAATTCCTGGAGGTTGTTTCAATTCATATGGAATTCCTCCATTTCATTATTCCTTTTAACACAATGGTATTCCACCATCAACAGATACCACAACTTGTTCAGCCATTCCCCAATTGAAGGGCATCCCCTCATTTTATAATTTTTTGCCACCACAAAGAGCACAGCTATGAATATTCTTCTACAAGTCTTTTTTCCTTATTATCTCTTTGGGGTACAAACCCAGCAGTGCTATGGCTGGATCAAAGGGCAGGCAGTCTTTTAAAACCCTTTGGGCATAGTTCCAAATTGCCCTCCAGAATGGTTGGATCAATTCACAACTCCACCAGCAATGCATTAATGTCCCAATTTTGCCACATCCCCTCCAGCATTCATTACTTTCCTTTGCTATCATATTAATGAATCTCATATGTGTGAGGTGATACCTCAGAGTTGTTTTGATTTGCATTTCTCTAATTATAAGAGATCTAGAACACTTTTTCATGTACCTATTGATATTTTTGATTTCTTTATCTGAAAACTTCTATTCAGGTCCCTTGCCCATTTATCGATTGGGGGATGGCTTGATTTTTTTAGAGGTTTTTGTTATAAAGATCCCATCCCCCATTTGAAGCTTCTTTTCTAATTTTGACTGCATTGATTTTATTTGCACAAAACCTTGTTAATTTAATGTAATCAAAATTCGCAATTGGGATTATAAAGAAAGGTGAATTTCATCCCTGTCCTCAAGGAGTTTACCTGCTAATTAAAGATAGAACATATAAATAACTAAGTAGATGCCAGATATAGAAAGAGTTAATGGAGGGTAATCTGAGATGGGAAAAGACTAGCAACTGAGAGGACTGAAAAAGACCTTCAGAAGATGGTACTAAAGCTGCCTTGAAGGAAGTCAAAGGAGCTAAAAAGCAGAGGTGAGGAGGAAGAGCATTATAGGAGTGAGAGACAGCCAGCAAAAAAGCTCAAACTTGGGAAAGGGATTATTATAGAAAAGGGAAAGGAAAAAAGTTACTGTTAAATTGTAGGGTAGAGTGAAGACAATTATAAAGTAAAAGAAGGCTGGAAATATATGATGAAACCAATGAAATGTCAGATAGCTTTATGTTTGATCCTAGAAGTAATAGGGAGCCACTGGAGTTTATTGAATAAGTTGGTTGACATGGTGAGACCTATCCTCCAGCACCAGCACAAGAGCTCTTAAAATCACTACAAAGGCAAGCACCAGTGCCTCACAACATAATAGGCATTTACTAAGTCCTTTCTGAACTGAATTGAATGGAGACTACCATGGATGGAAAAGGAAATGAATGTCCCTGGTTTCCTCCTTGTTAGTAATTCAAAGTGTATTAAACTCAAGGAATTCATCATATCCAAACCAGGAAACATTTAGGAGAAAGATGAATACATATTTCTGTCAGATTGCTCTTGGAGGAGGCAAATGAAAATGATCTAAATACTAGACAAGTTAGATGGATGTTTCTTCAATCTTTCCAAAACTGTATTATTTCAAATTAAATAACTGCAAAGGGGGCCCCTCTTCCTACTTGGTCTTGATCATTATAAATAATTATCACAAATACTTTAAAATGAGGTGGGCAAAAGACAAGCTGCTTTGGCCACCTGCTCTGCTGACATTTCTCCTAACCCCGTGTTCCATAGCAAACAGTATTAACCTCCACACTGACTCCTAAATCCTGGAAGATTACAAATAATCCAAATTAATTTCAGCCTCATTAAGAGTTTTATAATCATCCCTATCCAAAAGTGTGTGTGTTTAACCATGTGCAAGTTGCCAGGAAGAAATCCAAAGCTTTGCTTGAAGTAAGCACATACTTTCTTACTCTTCTTACTTTTCTACTATCAACTTCTGCTCCACCCAAGATGAACAATTACCCATGAGATAGCATCTCTCTCATCCTGAATTAATGATTAGAATCACAGAATTTCAGCCTAAGAAAGAAGGGCCTATTAGAGATCATTTGGCTCAATCCACTTTTGGTTCTTGAGACATTTTAGTTGTGTCTGACTCTTTGTGACCCCATTTGGGATTTTCATGGCAAAGATATTAGATTGGTTTGCCATTTTCTTCTGAAGCTCATTTTACAAATGAAAAAACTGAGGCAAGCAGGATTAAGTGACTTGCCTAAGATTACATAGCTAGTAAGTGTCAGATTTGAACTCTAATCTTCCTGACTCCAAGTCCAATGCTCTAGTCACTATGCCACTTAGCTGCCTCAACTCAATCCATAACTACAATTAATCCCCACTATTACATCCTGGACAAATGGTCATCCAACATCTGCCTAGACCTCCATGGATTATAGAATCTTCTACCTTTTGAAGCATCCATTTCCACTTTGGGATATCTCTAATTGTTAGGAATTTTGTTCAGTCACCAAATATAAATTTTCCTCTTAGCAATTTCTACCCTTTATTTCTGGGGATACAGATAGAAGCAAAAATAAAGACAATTCCTGCCTTCAAGGAACTTACATTTTAAAGAAGGAAGATAGCACAGAAAAGGTAGTTGAATAGTTAGGGCTGAGGGAGGAGTGGCAGTAAAGTACCCACATGAAGCCATATTCCAGGGAACCAAAAGTAGAACCAAGAAAAAAAGGAAGAATGGCTGGCCTGGAGTCCTTACTAAAAATGGAGGAACTTGTCAATGGGAAAAGGGGTCAGTGTGGTAAAAGGAAGTTCCAGGATAAGACAGTCACAGAGAAAGAGATATCTTCCTGGGTAAAAGACCAAAGAGGAGAATGACATGTCTAAAACTGTGTTTAGGACATTTATTTTGACAGCATTGTGGAAGATTGATGAGAGAAGGAATCATTTGGGAAAACATTACAACAGTCCAGGCAAGAGACGATCAACTCTTAGATGGAACTAAAAACTGAAATGCTCTCTCTCTCTTTGCCTCCTATGAGAATCCATCATCTCCTTCAAATTAAGCTCAAGCAGCACTTTCCATAGGAGGCCTTTCCTTTGCCCTCCAGGTTCTAGTACCCTCCCTTCAAATTTGTCTTGAATCTATGTTGTAAATGCTCATGCTGTACATATTATCTCCCAGTAGAATATAAGTTTCTTGAGGGCAAGATTTTTTGTTTTTGGACTCCAAATAGCCAGAGCAGTGCCTGTCACATAGAAGATGATTTATTAATGTTTGTTGACTAATTCATTAAGTCTAAAATGCAAAGTAATTTTACCCTTAACAGTTCCATGCTCAATAATGTAACAAGCCTAACCAGCTCTCAATTATCCATGCTCAGATTTTCCACTTCATGGGGTATCCAATGACACACTTTTGATCCCAGCACTGCTTCCTATTTCAGTGATCTTTCTTGCCCCTGTGATTAGCTGATAATGCAGTCATAGAAAGAAAACTGCTTTTTAATATTAGAATGAACAAAACATAATTAGAATGATAAAGCTGATTTTTAAAAATTCCTACATGCTGTAAAGCTCAACTGAAATGCTCTAACATCCTTGGTTTGAATTATCTTCACTGCTGCTCATCTCTGGCAGCAGATTATCAAGACTTGATTGGATAAGTCATCATCCCCTAAGCCTTAATGGCATGACAGGTTTCTTTCTGAATCCAAGTTAACAGAGCAGCAAACTGGTGGAAGTCTCAATTATTCATATTAAGGAGCAAGAAAGAGGCCTGGAAAATTATTGGTTGACTGAACTAAGGAAGATGTGTATGAGCAGATATACAATTATTAAAAGAGGATGCTTTATTCCTGTATCTTCTTACCCCTTTTGTTCAAACGAGCTCCCTATTAATTATCAATATTGTGCTATGATGCGTAATATGGCTTCAGCCATGACGTTTATTTTGTTTTGTTTTGTTTTAAAACCCTTACCTTCCATCTTGGAATCAATACTAAGCATTGGTTCCCAGGCAGGAGAGTGGTAAAGGGTAGGCAATCAGGGTTTAGTGATTAATCCAGCTAGGAAGAGTCTGAGGCCAGATTTGAACTTGGCACTTCCCTATCTCTAGGCCTGGCTCTTTATCTATTGAACCACCTAGCTGCCCCCTCTTTTTATTTTTAATCTTTTAATAATTAAACTTAGTCTTCTTTCTTTCTGGCATTTCTTCTCAGTGAAACCAAAAGAGGTTCCTGAGGTTTCTTAGAATCTCACCTCAATTTATTAGTCTAAAAAAGAAGAAACTAGTGACCAGTTGACAAGAATTTATCCACTACTTAGGAGTGGGGGTAGGGTGAATGGAGAAGATGATCAAAAGCATTTGTATTTGCACTAATTCGGTTCAAGAGATTCCTGTTTAAGCCACAAAACAAATGGAAATTCCAAAATCCCAAAGGGTCCTGGGACTTGTGATTTTTAAAATCCATTTAATATATGTTTATATATATATATGTATATTTACACACATATATATTCATCTTTTTTCTTTTGTCTAATATTATGAACTTAATCCCCAATAAGTATAAGTATTTCAATTTTCAAAGAAAAATTTTAAGAAGTTGTATATAAATTATGAACTTGGTTTCATATATTTTGTTTTAAAAGTAAACACTAAATATAACAAGGTAGCAACAAAATTATCCTATCTGTGTCCCTTTCTGAATTTCTTTTTCTTAGTTTCTATGTATTTTTTGTTTAATTGATTTTATAAATATATTTACTCTTCTGCCCAACTCACTCCCTACTCCATTTCATTCTTTTTTTTTCAGTCTTTATTAAGAATCTTTTCTGAGTTGTACACATGGTAGAAGCAGCAGGACTTAATGGGGGGATAAGCCCCTGAGTGAACAGAAGCTGAGTTCAAGTCCTGCCTCTTACACATACAGGCTGCTTAAACTCTTGACCTGTCATTATCCCAGGAAACCCTCCAATCTTATAAATTGCAGAGATAGACATTGGAGACAGATGCAGTGACAGAAACAAAATAGTCCCAGTCCTCAAATTTACATTTTACTTAGAGAGAAATGATGTGCATACAGAGAAGTAAATACAAATCTTACAAAGCACTAAAAAGTTAATGGAGAAGGGACACTGAAAGTGGGTGAAGATCAGGATAAATCTTGAATAGGAGGCTGCATTCGAACTGAGCTGTGAAGCAAGCTAGAGGTTTCTAGGGGCAAAAGGAGATCAAGAGTAGATTCCAGGCATAAAAGACAGCATATATAAAGAAAAAGAAATAGAAGATGGTTTTGTGAGGATCAGCAAAAAGGCTCCTGGTTACTAAGAGAAAGATCTAGGCATCAAGGATAGAATACAGGACTTGGGGGAAGGAAGTCATTAGTTTATATGTTACCTCTGATATTCATGTGTTACGTGATCCTGAGGACCTCTCCAAGCCTGTTTCCTTATCTGTAAAATGGGGATAATAATACCTTCAGTATCCACCTCATGGAATTGCTGAAAGGCTCCAGTGAGGTGACAAATATGTGTAAAGCCTTTGTAAACTTTTAAAGTTTGCATAAAGTCATTTACTAAATGATGGCGGTCACTGTTAGCTCTGGTCTCATGCCCAGAGTCATGGCCCTGGATCACAGAATAATTTAGAAACTTTGTGCTGTAAGCATTTGACAAAGCTTTAGATGCCTCTACTGTAAACAGGGAAAATCAGTACTAACTCTAAACCCAATTCAACTTTCCCCTTCATTTCAAGGATTTCATATATTTACTACATTTAGCATTCTTCCCAAGCACATGTAGTTGCCCATCATCCTTTTCTCTCTCCCAGTTAGTCCCCCCTGCTAGAAAATGTCCCTTATAGGTCTCTTCAAGCCAAATTCCTTTGAAAAGTTGCAGTTAAGAGTCCATCAATATATTCTGTTTATCTGAATAGCCTTTAAAATCAAACTTCCCCATACAAGAGAACGAGACTTTAACAGTTCATTTGTCCAGAGCAGAAGTTCTTTTCTGAAAAAAAAAAAAAAGAGTGTGTTGAGTCTGCAGTGACAGTTCACTTGTTTGGGTAATGGGTCTTCTCACATTTGTAAAAGTAGCAGTTAGTGAAGTTAAACCTGACTCAGATTTCTGAGAAATCTTTTGCTCCATTGAATGTCACAATACCGAAGAGAATAGAGACCACTTCATGGATTTACATGAAGAATTGGTCAACAAATTTATTAATAGCTGGAGAAGTGTGGACACTGGAACTGTTTTATGATTATAGGACAAATATAATTTACTTGATCATGGACAGAGGATGGAAATTTGGCTACTAGGCATAAGCAGAGATGGGGTCATTTGCAAAGAGGTCTCAGTTTGATCCCAGAAATGTGAGAAGTAAAAGAACAGATTTTGGAATTCTGCTAAAAAGAAAGAATAACTTTCTTTATACTGTCAACTGTTGCCTAGAAAATTGTTTGGATCCTGAGTCTTGAATACTATCCCTTTGTCACCTGCTGATGATTTGAAGAAGGAACAGGGAACAGAACATGTTCTCTATTATCACTTACTGCTGAGAACAAGAAGAGGAATAGAGTGAGGTACTATGTTCTCTATTAGGATTTTCTCCTGAAAAGAAGAGAAGAAAAAGATACATTATGCAGTTGTTTGTTGTTGCTGAGAGATGGTGAAGGAGGAAAAATAGCCTTCTAAGGAGTAGAGTCAGAGGGACTTTTACAAACTTCAGGATAAAAGGTCATTGTATTTTCCTAAAAGAGAATAACAAGATGGCAGCTGGAGGCATTAGCTAAGGCAGAATTGAGAAATGATGGATAGTGTAGCTTTTATGTAGGAATAATTCCAGCTGAACCAAGAAACAGTTTGGAAGCAGAGAATCAGAGGCATCACCCTGAAGATCCAATAGGTTGGCTAAAACATTGTACTCAGTGAGATGTCAATCAACTTAATAGTAGAAGAATTGGTTTAACCCAGAAGCTAAATTCATCAAGGAAATTTTATGTACTATGCCTAAAATAGAAAGAGGGTAACAAAAGTTTATAATTCTATGGTTGTGTTTCCACAAATATATAGATTTTCCCAATTAATATATCTCCTTGCCAGTTTTTTCTTATGGTGTTCCCATTCTTTCCACTGACACTGACACTTGGTGTGTCCAAGAATATGACCAGATTTCATGTGTCAATTGTGATGTGTTGGTTATTCCTAAATTTGCTTTACATTAATTATCTTTGATATATTGGTAAACTAAATGTTTATGTTTAAGAACTAATGTTTCATCAGTGAGACTGGCTATATTTGTGCAAATAGAAGCATACCAGAGGGGGTATATGAGTTATAGTGATAAGTAGGGGAAATATATTCCCCCAAAACAGTGCTACATTTAGGACCTCAGTAGCAGTGTTTCCATGGGAACCCAGACTTCCCAGTGTCAAGAAAGGCTTCAGGTTAACCAGCCAGCCAAAATAATTAGTGAACAGTCCATACTGGAAGTATGCTAAGTAAATTTTACACATGTAAAGAATAAAGAAAGATAACTAGAATATGCTCCTGTCTATTGCCTTGAATGGACCATTTCATGTGGTTGAAAACCCTTCTGTGTGCCCATAGGAGCTTGAGGTCCAATTATTTCTTTCTCACTACTAATATTACATACCTTTTAATCTGTGCCCTGCCAGGGCTTGTATTCAATCAATTATCAAACATGTAGTAAGTGCCTACTATGTGCCAGACACTTAACAAAGCATAGGCTAGACAAAAACAAAATCTGAAACATTTCCTGTGCTCACAGAGCTTTTAAATTCTATTGGGGAAAATACCATGTATAAATGTAAGTAAATGTAAAATATAGACAAAATAAACACAAAGTTATTTGGGAGGAGTCTAGCAGTTATGGAGATTAGGTTAAGTCTTCTGTAGGTGGAAGCACAGGAGCTGAGCTTTGAAGGAATCTTATCTCTAATCAAAATGGAACCAGAAGGGAATTTGGATAAATATCTGCAAATGGGTAGAAAGTTTCCCCAGGAGAAAAGGAATAGAGAATCACTCCCTTGCCCTACAAATGATCTGGTCACCTCTGCCCCATATATAGAAGTCAGGCAATCAATCAACTGATTGACTGCCCAATGCTCAATGTTGCACTGTCGTCCAAGACCCCAGGTATAAAACAAAACATTTCAGTTGTTTTTGAGAACCAAAGCTAAGAAATTATCTTTAATGGGAGGTTTCCCTTTTGTTAAGCACAGAAATATGCATTCAATTCTACTTACCAAAGTTGTTATTATTATTATTATTAAATATTAATAGCTAGAATATACATTGTGTTTTAATATTTTTAATTTTAAAGTACAAAACAATTTTTAAATATCTCAGTTTATCCTCATGACAACTTGGGAATGGAAGTGCTATTATGATCTCCATTTTACAGATCAGGAAACTGAGACAGGAATAGGTTATGGAACTTGTCTGTGGTCACACAATTAGGAAGTAGGTAAAGCTAGATTTGAACTCCAGATCCAGCAGTCCAGCACTCTATCCACTACACCACCTAGCTGTCTATGCCCCTCCACTGACATAGTTAACCATGTCTTTTCACAAGACCAACACACAAAGAAATTAAGAGACTCCTTAAAAATACTAATAATAGCATATAGTGCTTTAAGGTTTGCAAGATGCTTTACAGATATTGTCTTCAATGCATTTAGAATTGCTCACTTCAGCGGTGATAGCATTTCCTCTGTTGCCATGGATTGCAAACCCTGTACCTTAGTAAAGGATCTTTATAAGTTGCTGTAGCTGCAAACTCATCCCCTTTCAGTCAGCCTGGAAATGAGTCTTTGTTCTTCTTAGCCAGGCTGGTATTCAGACACCAGACAAACAGAAAGTCAATCACTGGCCCTCACTTGAAGCCATTTCTGCTGGGGAGAACTAGCCAGATCCTCTGCTCTGCTGTACAGTCTTCAAAAACCTAACAAAATTATTGTATCAGGACTGGACCACAGGGGAAGATGTTAGTGAAGTCTCCTCACTACACATGGCATGGCACATTGACATAATTCCCCAATTAGCTATGTGATGATGCTTCTTCCCTAGAAATGGGGCTGATCAGCTCAGAAGGTACAAAGCCTTGAGGTTTGGTAATTGGTCCAGTGTTGTTTTATGATGGCTGGCAGTTGGATCGTTCTCGACATGCCTTATTTATCAAGTGGCATGTGAAAGGAGATGAGGCATAGAGCTGCCAAGACCAAAGATGTTAGCAAAAACTCCTCCTTGTTTTCTATCTTTCTAGCATGAAGTAAGGCTGAAGGGAAAGAAGGGAGAACAGAGGTGGAGAGAGGGATAGAGACAGAAAGGCAGAGCTGAAAAGGAGAGTCAGAGACACACAGATACACAGACAGGCAGAGACAAAAGGGACAGAGATAGAAAGAGGCAGAGACAGAAGCAGAGAAAGTGACAGACTAAGAAACAGAGACAAGGATAAACAGATAGCAACCCAAATGGACAGAGACAGAGACTAACCAAGACAGGTAGAGCCTCCTAGGCCCCTTTAATGAATGGGAAATAAAGGCAAAAGGCTATAAAATCTGCCTGGGACTGAGCTTTAAATAAAAAGATCAAGGGCTATGTTCAGAAGTAGAAATTAGAATCATATAACATTAGGATGGCAAGTAGCCCTAGAGATCTTATAATCCATTTCTCTTGTTCCATAGGGGAAGAAACTGAGGCTGTGGAGAGAAATGGCTTAGCCAATTTGATACAGGCAGTTAGTGATAGAACCAGCACGAGACCCCAAGGCGTCTTGCCACTCATTCAAGTGATGCACTTCCCTTGATACTCCCTTTTCCACTCTCTTATCTGAGGCAGTTGTTGACTGGTGCTAGAGCAAGGATGTAAAGAAAACACATACTGCAAGAAGGAAATCTCTTTTTAATGAGGCAACAACTGAATGCTTCCTGTGAATCGAATCCAGCTGTGCCTGTATTTCCTGCCAGAAGGTGTAGGTGTTGGTATGGTGAGGGATGGGCATGAATATAAATAGGAATGGATGTCAGGAAGCCTTGTAGAAATAGTGTCTGTATCCAAAAGAATTAGCAATGGTTTTCTCCCAGCACTCTTGGTGACACACAATTTAGCCATTGTTCTTGTCCACCATGACAGCACTAGCTGACCAGGCTATCTCTTTGTACCATTGAATTGTGATATAGGATGGATATCAATTTATTTAAAAGAAGCATTGGGCTTTCAAAGAAAAGAGAGGAAGCAAAATAATTAGAAGACTAGAATAATACAACTCAGCCTTGCCTTTGCCAGTCTTAGAAATGGATTTCTGCAGGGTCCACCAAGGAATTTCTTTACTTTTTCAGAAACAAGTACTTATACTAGAAAGTTGTATTTGATCCTCCTTAAGATGTTAGATACACATTGAATTGCTAAATTTGTGTCCTCAAGGATCTTAACAGAGTAGTACATTGGAACCAACCTAATAGGATAAAATGTCAGGAATAAATGTAAAGACTAACACTGGGTTCAAGAAATCAATCCACATACAAAACAAGGCACAGCTATACACCAATTTGTCTGAAAAATATCTGACAGTGTTAGTGGACTGGAAGCTCAATATGATTCAAGAGTATGACATGGAAACCCAGAGATTTATGCTAAGAGCAGCAAAATGTCCATGACTGGGGTTGGGGGAGTGTCAATATTTGGAAAAAAAAAGTCTGAAGATTGACCAAGCCAATAATTTCCTTACCTAATCAATGGCCTGAATTAAAAAATGGCATCAATTCAATTCATAAAAAGCATTTATTAAGCTCTAGAAATATGCAAGACACTTCAATGTTAAACCAAAATGAAAAGAAGTTCCTATCCTCAAGGATATAAATTCTACCATGTAAAGAGTTAAGAAAATGTGAAGTAAGTTCATTGAGAGAGAGAGAGAGAGAGAGAGAGAGAGAGAGAGAGAGAGAGAGAGAGAGAGAGAGAGAAAAGAACTATGGATCTAGAAGGATCAGTCAAAAGCCTCTCTGAGAGTTGGCATCTGAGCTAATTCTTGGGGGAGGTTAAACATTGTACATATTGGAAGTAAGGAGGGAGTACATTCTAGGAATGTGAAACATCTAAAAAATTGCCTAAAGGTAAGAAATGGAATACCAAGATCAAGGATCAGCAAATAGTATAGTATGATATTATCACCATCAACATCATCATCAATAGTAAAGTATATTTGTATGATGTTTTAAGGTATTCAAAGTGCTACATTAATCAATAAATTAATAAATTAATCAAAGTGATATATTAATCAATAAATCAACCAATAAACATTTATTAAGCTAATAAAGTATCAAAAATGGGATTTGAACCTCAATTTTCCTGACTCCAATTCAGCTCTCTATCTGCTATTTCATGCTGCTTCTCAAGGTCTAAAATGTAAATTGTGAAGATGAGTAATAGGAAATAACCTGGAAAGGGAGATTTTGCTCAGACTGTGAAAGACTTAGGAACAAAGGGTTTTGTATTGTATTTTGTGGTCATAGGGACCCATTGATGCTTCTTGAGCAGGGGAGTGGCATAGTCAGCTTAGGAAGACTATTTTGGCAGTTGTGACTATGCAGAGGCTAAAAATGAGAGGGGAAACTAAAATAAAGATGACTCAGGAGGCTATTGTAATACCCCAGATGAAATGTTATTACATTATTAGGGAGAATGCTAGTTGAGGAGACAGTAGGGAGCTGCTGTGGAATCAACAATACTTGGCATTCATTTTCAACACATCATGTGCTTCCCAGACCCAGTTCATGACTCAGGGGCTCTCCTTGTTCTTGTTCATCATCAGCTAAAATAGGAGCTAGTATCAATAATAGAAGCCATGATAATAACTGACATGAAAGGAATTGGGATCAGTTACTGGGGCTTTTGTTTTATGCTTCAAGCCCAGTTCCAAACATGAGCCTCTAACCTAGGCACCAGCATTCCCTTCTTTTCAGCTAAGGGACATTTGAAGACATCATTAGTCTTTTAGAGCAATGAAGCCCTCAACCTGGAACCTACAAAGTGGCAGCAGCAAATGTCATATACTCTAAGGTCCATCGTAAAGATGGAGAGGCCTAGGCAGGCAGGTGAAAGACCTATTTTCCTCCTCCCTTAGGGAATGAAGAAAAATAAGATGATACCCAGAAAAGCAGCTGCCAATGACTCTGGCTATACCATAAATTAGATCAAATCATCAGATATTTATTACAGGATGTCAAGCACTGTACTAGGAAATTATGATAGTTAAAAAAAGCAGATGGCATGGTCTTGCTCCTTAAGAAGTTTGCAGTCAGCATCAAAATAGGCAAGGAGGAGACCAAGTTATCGCTCTATGTGGAAGACATGATGGTCTACTAAAAGAATCCTAGAGATTCAATCAAAAAGCTAATTGAAATAATCAACAACTTTAGCAAAGTTGCAGGATACAAAATAAACCCACATAAGTCATCAGCATTTCTATATATCTCCAACACAGCTCAGCAGCAAAAACTAGAAAGAGAAATTCTATTTAAAATCACCTTAGACAAAATAAAATACCTAGGAATCTATCTCCTGAGACAAACACAGGAACTATATGAACACAACTACAAAACACTCGCCATACAACTAAAACTAGACTTGAGCAATTGGAAAAACATTAACTACTCATGGATAGGACGAGCCAATATAATAAAAATGACCATCCTACCCAAACTTATTTATCTATTTAGTGCCATGGAACTCCCAAAAAATGTCTTTACTGATTTAGAAAAAACCATAACAAAGTTCATTTGGAATAACAAAAGATCAAGGATATCCAGGGAAATAATGAAAGAAACACAAATGAGGGAGGCCTTGCAGTCCCAGACCTCAAATTATATTATAAAGAAGCAGTCATCAAAACAATTTGGTACTGGCTAAGAGACAGAAAGGAGGATCAGTGGAATAGACTGGGGGCAAGCAACCTCAGCAAGACAGTATATGATAAACCCAAAGATCCCAGCTTTTGGGACAAAAATCCACTATTCGATAAAAACTGTTGGGAAAATTGGAAGACAGTGTGGGAGAGACTAGGAATAGATCAACACCTCACACCCTACACCAAGATAAATTCAAAATGGGTGAATGACTTAAACATAAAGAAGGAAACCATAAGTAAATTGGGTAAACACAGAATAGTATACATGTCAGACCTTTGGGAGGGGAAAGACTTTAAAACCAAGCAAGACATAGAAAGAATCACAAAATGTAAAATAAATAATTTTGACTACATCAAATTAAAAAGCTTTTGTACAAACAAAACCAATGTAACTAAAATCAGAAGGAAAACAACAAATTGGGAAAAAATCTTCATAAAAACCTCTGACAAAAGTTTAATTACTCAAATTTATAAAGAGCTAAATCAATTGTACTAAAAACCAAGCCATTCTCCAATTGATAAATGGGCAAGGGACCTGAATAGGAAGTTTTCAGATAAAGAAATCAAAACTATTAATAAGCACATGAAGAAGTGTTCTAAATCTCTTATAATCAGAGAGATGCAAATAAAAACAACTCTGAGGTATCACCTCACACCTAGCAGATTGGTCAACATGACAGCAAAGGAAAGTAATGAATGCTGGAGGGGATGTGGCAAAGTAGGGACACTAATTCATTGCTGGTGGAGTTGTGAATTGATCCAACCATTCTGGAGGGCAATTTGGAACTATGCCCAAAGGGCGATAAAAGAATGTCTACCCTTTGATCCAGCCATAGCACTGCTGGGTTTGTACCCCAAAGAGATAATGGACAAAAAGACTTGTACAAAAATATTCATAGGTGTGCTCTTTGTGGTGGCCAAAAACTGGAAAACGAGGGGATGCCCATCAATTGGGGAATGGTTGAGCAAATTGTGGTATATGTTGGTGATGGAATACTATTGTGCTAAAAGCAATAATAAAGTGGAGGAATTCCATGGAGACTGGAACAACCTCCAGGAAGTGATGCAGAGCGAGAGGAGCAGAACCAGGAGAACATTGTACACAGAGACTAATACACTGTGGTATAATCGAATGTAATGGACTTCTCCATTAGTGGCGGTGTAATGTCCCTGAACAACCTGCATGGATCTAGGAGAAAAAACACTATTCATAAGCAGAGGACAAACTGTGGGAGTAGAAACACTGAGGAAAAGCAACTGCCTGACCACAGCAGTTGAGGGGACAGGTCAGAGGAGAGACTCTAAATGAACACTCTAATGCAAATATTAACAACATGGCAAAGGGTTCAAATCAAGAACACATGTGATACCCAGTGGAAATCACACATTGGCTATGGGGGGTGGGGGGGGGGAGGAAAAGAAAATGATCTTTGTCTTTAATGAATAATGCATGGAAATGATCAAATAAAATATTATAAAATTTAAAAAAAAGTTTGCAGTCTACCTAAAAAGGTAAGATATAGAGAAAGAGGTAAAACTTGGAAAATGATCCCTATTTCCTGATGACCTGCCTCTTCATCTCTCATCTCCATACCTTTGCACTAGCTATCTCCCATGCCTGGAATTATCTCCCTTCTTGTCTCAGTCTCTTAGAATCCCTGACTTTCCTTTTTATAACCCTAACCTTCTGCTTTAGAACAATATTATGTATTGTAGTTCAGTGATTTGCTCAGTATCACAAAGCTAGGAATGATCTGAGGCCAAATTTGAATCCAGGACTTCCAATCTCTAGACCTAGCTCTCAACCCCTGAAACCCCCAGCTGCCCCCTATCTCTGGCTCTCTTCAAGACTCATCCAGACTCTACCCTTTTCCAGAAGGCTTCCTGGTCAGCCCTCTCCCCACACGTATTAATGCCTTTCCTCTAGGATTCACCTACTCTACATACATCTTATATAGAACTTTATACTGTTTGTCTTTCCTGCATAAAATGAGATAATATCTTTTTAAATCACTTAGCTTCCTGATAGACACTAAGTACTATATAAAAACCCTATTTTCTTCCCTTCCTCCATAGGGGAGAGAATTCTGAATTTGAAGTCAGGAAGATCTGATATCAAATCCCACCTCAGATACTTATTAACCCAAGTCACTTAGCCTTCCTTTGCCTCAGTTTCATTACCTGTAAAAATGAGGCTGTTGGACTTGATGTTGTTTAGGTTTCCTTCCAGCTCTAAATCTATTCTTATGAAATCATTAAATCCTTTGGATCTCGGTTTACTCATATGTAAAATCAAAGGGGCTGGTCTAGTTGGCCTATGAGGTCCCTTCCAGCTCCAAATTATGAGCTGATAAAAAACAGTTGTTGTTGTTGTTGTTTTTAAGAAGACAGAAAGCTGGAACTTAAATCCTGTTGACAGAAAAAGCTGGATGGAATGATCAGGGTATGAAAGATTCCAAGGATAAACGAGGGGGTCAGGAAAGTTTACCATTGTTTCCAAGACAGTAGAATTGTTATATCTGTTGTTACACAGAACAGGTGAGGCTGTGTTCTATCTTTAGAAACTTCAGAGAGGAGGTCGACTCTATAAACATCCTCCTCCAGCTACCAACATTTTCCCTTATTCAGAAAATTGTTCCTTTCCAATGCAAAAAAAAATGCCCCTTCTCTTTCCTCTGGCAGAAAACCTGTTGACTTCCTCCCACTGAAAATATGAAACAAATTTCCCATGTTTTAGGATCAAATACAAATTCCTTTGTTGGACTTTAAAAGCTAAACCCAACTTGCCTTCAACCAAGATTTCTAGCCTTATTATAACTTTACTGCCCTTTTGAGGCTCTTCAGTCCAGCCAAACTGTCTTAGTGTTCCTTGCCAACTTCTTCATCTCCTGCTTTTGCATATCTACGAGGCCCTCCTCTCTCACCTCTGCTCCTTAGAATTCCTCCTCTTTGAAGCTCAGCCAAAGTGCTACCTCTTTTAAGAAGCCTTTCCTAATCCCTCTCCAAGGTACTAGAACTCTCCTCCCCCATTGCATCATATTTATTTTATTTGTGGTTACAATGTCTGTGCCTCCTTTGTATATGTTGTTTCCCTTGTCAGAATGTAAGCTCATTAAGGGCAAATACTGTTTTATTTGTATTTCTATCTCCACTGTCTGGCACAGAGATGTGTGTGTAGAAATAATAATATAATAATTAGCATTTATATAGGTCCTTAAGGTTTTCAAGTGCTGAGGGTAAGGAGCAAGTTTCTTTCATCTAAGGAGTTAAGTGGTATATTAGAAAGACTGGTGGTCTTGAAGTCAGAAAAATCTGAGTTCTAGTTGTTCTTCAGCCACTTATTAGCTGTGACTCTAGATCAGTTACTTAATTGTTCTTAATCTGAATTTACTTATTTGTAAAATGAGGACAATGATAACCTCTGCTCACAAAGTTGCTGAGTGCCAGATGATTTAATCTATGTAAAAACATTTTGCAAACCTTAAAGTTAGCAACAATTGTAGTTCAGCACCTTGCACATAGTAGGTTCTATTAAATCTTTCTTGGATTAGATTAGATAATGACAGGATGGCTGATTTTGCCTTTACTTCTATCCAAAATACTTAATCCAGTGTCTCATTGAAAGTAAGTGCCTAATAACTCTTTAATTGAATTGGATTGCAACAAAATGGACAATAGTGCCTTTAGATTCCCAGCAGTTGGTTTAATACCTGGCATTAGTAGGGGCATAATAAATTATTAATTTAATCAAAAATGTTTGCTCCATAGGAAAACCCAGTTATTCATTTGTTCCCTATCTTTTTAGATTCACAGGCAAAAGTGTCTTCTGTTATCTTTACCCCTACACATTCTTCCTGGTCCTTTCTCATAAATGTTACTCAAAAAATAATAGATTGTTTAGAAAATGATCTGGAGTTCTAAAATATCCAATTTCATTGCTCAGTATGGAGGAAAGAAAATGCTAATAAGGTAAAATGATTGAAATGGGAAAATATGGTCACACAATTCAGACTGAAAGTCAATAGAAGGAACATGAATGATGAGACCAATAATGATAGATCAAAATATAACAAGACACCAAATTTGGACTTTAACTCAAGAATCCTGGTTCACTTTGCACATATGTTAGCTGCTATTCTACTATTTTGCAGTTAGTAGAAGTTATTGCAGTAAACAATCACAATGTCAGGTACAAAGTCAAAAATGCATTTTTGTTTTCCAATTAAATCATCTCTGAAGACATAAGCTAGAGATTTTTATTTCTGCAAATGTACTGATTTCATCAAGCCCCATAACATTTCAAAGCTTCCCATATGGAAACAGTAACCACCTAAGAGAATCTATCAAAAGGATCTGAGTATCCATATAGCAAAACCTAAGTGAATGAAGAATGCCTGTTGCCCAGATTATGAGATGTGGTTAGATGGAGAGCTGCTTTGGTACATATATTTCAGACTCACTTTGCACATAAGCAATGTTCAGGGTTCAGAACTAAACAGAAAGAGGAGAGCAGAGTGAATTGGAAAAATTGTGCAATGCTTTTAACAATCCTTGTGCTTCTTCTTGAAATAAAGGCTTGTCTTTTTTACATGAATGTCATTCAGATGACAGCATATGCTGCTACAAGTCTCAGATGACCAAAACCTCTAAAGAAGTAAAAAAAAAATTGAGGGTCATCCCAAGGGAAGTGGAAAGATCAAATGTGGGATGAGCAAGCTGCAACCACATTTAGCAACCAATAATTGTGCAAGGATGTCATTTGAGGATAAAAGGTGGGCTAGTCATATGACTAGAGCAGAGGACAGTATATATATATATATATATATATATATATATATATATATATATATATATATATAGTCCCATTAGTGCCCATATGATTTCAAAGGAACAAGAGACAGTAGTTTCTCAGCATGTTGGACAGGTCCCCCCATGTGGATTAATGGGAACATGTGGACAATAGTCTCACAGGATAGGCAGGCTTGGATGGATTGTGCTTTCCTTCTTTGGAAAGAGTGCCACTATCAAAGAGCTCACACATAGGCTATCAAAGTGCCAATGTGTTAAAGCAAAAAAAGTAGGGAATTTTTAATGAGAAAAGAATGCTTAACAAGCTCATTTGCCCTTCACAGAAAAGTGTATCTATTCTAGGCTACCGAGAGAATTATTTTATGAGTTCTGTAGCAGAAAAAAGAATATCTATTTCCATGTAATGGAGATTAATACTTTCCACATATTCAAGAAAGATGAAGGATTTTGGCTCCCATACAAAAGCTAAGAATCAGAATAGATTAAGTTTCTTGCAGAAACAAGATTTTTTAAAATATGTTTTTGATCATGGTTCTTTTTTCTTATTTGTAATAGATAAAAACAAGTCCAGAAAAAATAATATATTTTTCTAGGCAACTTAAACTTTTATTAGCACAAAAATTTGCATAGGTTCAAATGTCAGAGATCTAAATGAAGGTGCAAGTCTTACAATTAAAAGCTGAAGATTTGTGGGTGGGGGTAGGGACAATAGATAGGCTGCCTTCCAGTATCTTAAAGTGCTGTCATGCAGATGATAAATTAGACTTGTTCTGTCTGACCGCAAGGGACAAAACCAGGAGTAGTAGAGAGATGTTGCAGATGGGTAGAGTTAATAAGTTTGATGGGGGGGGGGGGAAGGACTTCTTATCAGTTAGAGCTCTCCAAATATGGAATAGGTACCCAGAGAAGTCACCTCCTCATTAGAGGTCTCTCAGCAAAGGCTGGAAAACCATTTGTCACATAGATTGTAGAAAATATTCTTGTTCAAGAATGGATTGAACTAGATGGTTTGGAAGGTCCCTTCCAATTGTGAAGTTCTTGCATTCTATGATTCCTAATACTTACCTATAACTTGTCTCAATTTAGGAGTTTAGAGCTGTAGGATCAATAAAATATTCATATCATGTGGTCGTCTTTAGCTTTGGATTGAAAAGGACCCATTGCATTATTTAGCAGGTTAAAAATGAGTTCAAACCCAATCTCTTTGGAATGTCAATTTAATTTCTTTTAATATACACTGATAGTTCCAAGAAAGGAATTGGAGAGATTTACAGTAAAGTAGTTAATGTGAACAAAAGAATTTCACTCACTCTTTGCCATCTCTATTATCATATTCATTTTTCTGTTTATTGATCACCACTTAGAACATGTCATTATGGAAATAATGGTGGTGTTAAATTTATAATCAATCCTAGTCAGTTCTTAGTAGATAGAATTAATGATTGAGTATATATGAGAACTAAATGGTCTCTGCAGTTGTGCATAGAATTTCAGAATTGGAAATGAGTTATGAATACATTTTGATTTTGCAGACAACCCAGCAAACTGATTTCTTAAGTAGCAAGAAGGGAGTGACTAAGTAGAATGGTGGTTAGAGTAATGAACTTGGTTTTGGGAAGACTTTAGTATGAATCTTGCTTCAGGTAGTTACTATTCAAGATAATATCAGGACTTTTTCAGTCTCAGTTTCCTCAACTACAAAATGAGATTAAATAACACCTCAAAGCCTTGTTGTAAAACTCAAAGCAGATGTTATATGGGAATAACTTTATAAAGAACATCACAGATTTTCCCCAGGAAATCTCTTCTTAAACCCCCAATGTTTCCATTTAAAAATCATTTGAGCAAAAGACCAAAGGACCCAGGATGAGGGGATTGGTCACTTTGGGGCAAATACTCTAAATCCAGTGAAAAATTAATCTTCTTGTTCTAGATTCTTTAGGTATTTAATTAGATGCCACCTGTAGAGTAGGGCCCAGAGAATAATCTTGTTTAGTGTTCCAGAACTGCTTTTTTTCCCATTGTGTTACAAGATCTGCCAGCTTTTAATCATCTATGATGTTGGGCAAGGAATTGAAAATCCCAACTCTTCCTTAACAGGCAGAGGCATTCATTCCACACTCAATCAGCTAAAGTCCCCTGAACAGCATCTTGAAATGGAAACTTGAAAACACTAGAGTGTTTTTTCTTTCCTGCCAAAGGATAGTGGCCCCATCTACAGACATCATATTTCTATTCACTGAATGTTTTCTAAGCTCCTTCATGCATATGCTTTTCCAGGAACTCAGAGCAGAGATGTCAAACTCAGGAGTGGCTCCTCCTCAGTGAGAAACAGATTGAAATGTCTTTGGGAAATCATTAACAAAATAAACAAAAGGACAATAAAACAGATTACATTACATTTTACGTAATATTGTACGTATTACACAGTCTGCAGGAATCCTTATGTACAGATTAGAGGTTCCACTTCTATTTGAGTTTGATACTTATGTCCAAGAGAATTTTAAAAGATGTAGCCTCTGGAATTTTAAATCAGTTTACTCAATGGCCTGAGCTATATTTTGGGAAGGCCAGGGCTGTTTTGTTTTTGTTTTGTTTTGTTTTCAAACACCCTCATTTCCTAAATCAGAATACAAATTTAGAGCTGGGAGAGAATTTTGAAGCCATCTGGTCTAACTACTCCATTTTACTGAAGGAATGGACACACATAAGTTAAGTGATTTGTCCAAGGTCACACAACTACTGAGTGTCTGATCAGGATTTTAACTTAGTTTCTCTGATTTTATATTCTTTATCCTTTCCATTGTACTACCAACACACCTATGATGCATAATAAATACTGGTTGAATTAAATTCCCCAAGGAACACCAAGAAAGAGTTTCTCACTTAGGTAGCCAGGAGCCAAATTCTTTAGAGCATTATCAATGACAGACAATAAAATCTTATTAGTTTAGACCTCCCTAATAATTCAGAAGTTAAGGCAAATGAACGGATACTTAGAGAAAGTTTACCTTCAGGTGGTTGTGAGGAGAGGTTTAATAAAGAAATAGAGTGAATAAGATTAAGCACATCAGATAGAGGGAAGCATTTACCCTCCTGAAGAGAACAAACAACTTCTAATTGCTAACCTGGAAAATGGAGATGGCAAATGAGCCTATTTGGTTAGGAAAGCATTGGCCTGGACTTGACTACACTGTTGACTCCTGGTTGATGTTTCCCTTTGTACTTAATGAGTAGGAAAACTTCACTTCTTGAAAAAAAATCTATATTTGAACTTTGCTAACCCATATTTTGCCTCTCAAATTGGCCCAAAGCAATGAGATCAGACTGACATTATTCCCTTGGCCAGTGGGAAGTCAGTTAAAAACCCCATTTTTTAACTCAAGACAATGACTTTTTTAGTGATATGACCAAAGTAGCACAATGGTTAAGGTGTTGAATTGAAGATCCTGTGGTAGGTCAGTCAATAAGCATTTATTAAGACCTACTACAAGCCAGGGATTGTAATAAATGAGACACAAAGCCAGGCAAAAGAGTCTTTGCTTTCAAGGAGCTTACAGTCTAATGGCAAGGGAGATAATCCATAAACAACTATGTTTAAATATCTCATACACAAAGTCAATTGGGGACAAACATTTCCATGAGTTAAAACCCTAACTTTGTTAAGATGATTATAATTTTAGAGGATTAATGAAGGAAGAGATAGAGAAGTTGGAGTCAGGAAACCTGAGATGGATAGCTTCTCACGTTTGCTGCTGGTTAACTCTATGCAAACTATTTTTGAGGCTTCCTCATTTGTAAAATGGGGGGTTGGCCTCAATGACCTATAAGGTCTTTTCCAATTCTAAATCTATTTCAAATAACAACAGTAATGGCTATCATTTATATAGCACTCCAGAGTTTGTGAGGCATTATACATATGTTTTTTCATCTAATCTCCACAACAATCCTGTGAGGTAGGTGCTTTTATTGTCACATTTTACAAAGGAGGAAACTAAGGCGGAGAGTGAGCAATTAATTTGTCCAGGGTCACATAGAGTCTGAAGCAGGATTTGAACTCAGGTCAAATTAACTTCAATTCTGTGCACCAATCTGAATCAACTTGTAAATTCACTATGAGAAGGAAATGCCATAGAAAACACAAAATACCTTGGCCATACTCCCTAGCAATCACATGTATAGATTTAATCAGGGCATTCAGATATAAGATGTTTGGCTCTTTTAAAAAAAAAGTAGTTTTTGTGGGTTTCTACTGTTTTCTTTTGTTTTTGACTCTGCACCCCCAGGCTAGGAGAGTGCCTTGCACATAGAACATGTTCAATAATGTTTAAGTAATTGATTTCCTTTAGAATATTTGCATGGAGTAGGCCTGGCCTTTTAGCTATGTTTTTTGAAAGGTTATAACTAGTGATTTTTGAGCCCATGGCATGCCACGTGGCATGTGGAAGACAGCTAGGTAGCAAAAGTGGGTAGAGCTGAGTTTGAAGCCCACCCACAAACATTTACTGGCTAAGGGACTCTGGGTAAGACAGTTAATTTCCTCTGCCTTGGGTTGCTCATCTATGATGAGAGGTTGGATTTGAAGGTGTCTAAGCTCCCTTCCAAATCTACAATCTATGCCAGGGTTTAGGGGAAACCCCGGGTCACTGAAAGACTTGCTGCTTGGATCGCCATTGCTCCCCACCCACCCCAAAGAGAATTCAGAAGTTTGGGAAGGGAGGAAGAGAAAGCTTCTGGAGCTTCTTATCCCAAGAACTCTGACTTCAGAGTCAAAGGGTGAAGCCCAGACTTTGGATCTCTATCCAGAATAATATCATCTGTAAAATGAAAGACTTGGGCTAGATCATCCTTGAAATACTTTCCAGCTCTAAATTTAGGAGCTCCTTCTCCTCATTTTTGTTCCTAACTCTACCACTTCTAGAATGCACAAGGCTTCAAAATATTGCCAGGGAATGTTCTTTGAATTTCTGTTCTTTGGAGGAAGGTCCCCATTTGTACCCATCCTGGTCATAACTGGTATACAGCCTCAAGAGGGACTTTGTAAACTTTCTTTGGGGGGGAAAAACTAGTGATTACTGAAGTTATTCATAGAAAACAATTACTTAGTCTAGACCATAAGCCTCGGTGTTGCAATAAAGCCAGAGGGTCATATTATTCTGGGGAAATAACTCAAAATGAAAGTGAGGAAGTTCCTGCTTCCAAAGAAGCTTATAAAATGTCCTCCTCAAAATTATGACATTTTAGTGCATCGCTACAATTTGAAGAGGGTACAACTCCTTCTATCATTTACCTTCCCAGGTTAAAAAAAAAAAACAGATGATCCAATTTCTGCCTACAAAGAAATAGAATCCTCAATAGAGATCAGCCTTGCTGAACCTCATTTAGTTCAGGCCACAAGTATTATTCCCTCAATACCTTAGATGAAGAACTCTTCCCCTTTCTCTGGTCAAGGTCTGGAAATAGAAGGAAATGGAACTGTCTTCCTAAAAACAGAGTGAAATCTTTAAAAAATGGAAGTACATTAAGGAGGCAACATGGAAAGAATATTGGCCTTCAAGTAGGAGGACTAGGATTCAAACTCCAATTCTACCATTTATTAGATGAGTGACCTTGGGCTATCCACTAAACCAGCATGATTGCAGTTTCTTTATCTGTAAAAGGAGGAGGGGAAAGGCAGGGTTCTGTAAAATCCCTAAAATCAGAACTCTAGAACTGGAAGGGATTGTCAGCAACCATTCAGCCCTCATTTTACAGATGAGGAAAGTGAGGTTAAAGGGGGGGGGAAATGATTTATCCACAGCCCATAGGTAAAAAGCAAGAAAAACAGAATCTGAATCCACCTCTCAGATGGCAGACCCAGTTCCTTTCCACTGCCAATGCTTTCCCCCCATTTTGAATGGACCTGTGATTTTACAGGGTTGGGTAACTCTCGGAGTGAAAACTTTCTCCACTGAAGAAGAGCAGGAACTCAAAGTATGTGTTCCACTAAGGTACTGAGGGCTAAAAGGATCTGCCATGAGTGGACCAGTATTTATCATGGGATCTGGCACATCTTATTTCCTTGACAAATGTTGGTTAATTGACTGATTGATGGTCACAAAGCCAGTATGTGATAAAACAAGTGTTCTGGATTCCAAAGTCAGATCTCCTCCATCTGCCACCTGAAACTGCTTTTTATAATGCACTTATACGTTGAAGTACCAATCATCCTAACTAAGTCACTTAATTTTTCAATGTTCTAGGTAGAGACATAGAGACAGAGACAGTCTGAGACAGAGAGACTGAAAGCAGGTTTCATATATATATGTGTGTGTGTGTGCGTGTGATTTTTGTGATTTCATTCAGATGTGATATTCACAGCTGTGATTTCATCTATATGCATACACATATTTCTTATATGCATTTATACATATGTACACACATATATAATTATATATAATTGAGAGGGCATTGATCACACTATAATAGAAATTTAAAGATAGCCATCATGGAAGCAATATTAAAATCTGTAATTGGAAAAGTGCAGAGAATTTAAAAGCCGGTTTAGGTTTATTATAAGAAAAACTATCCTGAGTCATTGGGAAGTCATGGGCTCCCCTGAGGTTCCCACATTTGGGGTTAAAAGGGCTGGTTGAAGCCATGTAGTCCAACCCCATTGTTTTATATCTAAGGAAGCTAAGGCCAAGTGCCTTGCTGAGGGAAGGGGTTCAAGCGGAGATTCTTTGTCCCCAATCTACTGTGCCTTTTTCTCCCCGAGGTCTTTAAGCAAAGGCTGCCTGACAGTGTTAGGGATGCTGGAGAGAGGATTCTTGTTCAGGTACCATTTGGATTAAGTGGCCCCAGAGGTCCCTTCCAATGCTCTAATTCTGTGATCATTCTTTCTAGTTTATGCAAATTATCTTTAAATCTACTTGTTCCTTCTCCAATTCCATGTGGCCCTTGGGAGAGTTCTATTTGTATAGAATCTTTAGGAAGAATTTCATCATGCTAAACATTCAACTTATGGAATTTTTTTAAGTTTTCAGGAAAAAATACTTAAGCTTAAGAAAAGATAACCTGGCAAGGTGAATAAAGTGCTGTGTTTGGGGTCAGAAAGATCTAGGTTCAAATCCTGTCTCTGACTTAATAACAATATGACTATGGGAAAGCGACTTAAATTCTCTGTGCTTCGATCTTTTCATCTATAAAAGGAAGTGTTTAAACTTAAGCAATCTCTAAGCTCCAAATCCATGATTTTGTGATCCCAGGCAACCAGAATGGAGAAGGACCCTTGAAGGCAAAGTTGAAAGTATCAAGGATCTTTATCCTGGAGAAAAGGGAACCGATAGAGGGGGCACAGTAGCCATTTTCAAGTATTTAAGGGGTTATCCCATGGAAGATAGATTGGACTTGTTGCCCCTGATCCCAGAGGTTAGGAGTAATAAGTGACAGATACAAGTTGTAGAGACTCAAATGTAGGTTGGATGTCAGGAATAAATTCTCAGTATTTAGAACCATCTGAAAGTGGAATGGGCTGCCTCAGGAGCTAGTGGTTTCTTTCACTATACATTTTATTTTTTAAAAAGCTCTTACCTTCCATCTTAGAATCAATAATATGTATTGGTTCTAAAGGAGAAGAGCAATAAGGAGCTATGCAAAGGGGGTGGGAGGTAAGTGACTTGCCCAGGGTCACACAGCTAAGAAGTTTCTGAGGCTATATTTGAAGCCAGGACCTCTTGCCTCTGGACCTTGCCTCTCAATCTACTGAGTGAACTAGCTGCCCCCACCTTCACTACATATTTTCAAGCAAAGGCTAAATGTTTTTCCCTCCATTCTAGAGAGGGGATTCTTATTTAACTATGAATTGAATTAGATAGTTGTAGAGGCCCCTTCCAAGTCCAATGATCTGTGGTGCTCTGCTGGTTTGAGATACTCAAGCAATTTTTCCACAAGAAGGAGAAAAGGACTATATGCTATGCCCTAGTCTCTATGGTTGTGGATGATATTTATTGACTTATTGACAGGCCAGATTGGACAAAGAAAGTATCTTTGAAGGCCTTTTTAATTTCTTTGAACCAATCTGCTCTGACATTCCAAAAAAAAAGTTTCCTAGTCAAACAGCAAAACCACTATCCAGGCAATTAAAACACTTATTGGAGGTCTACACATGAGAATTCTCACAAGGCTAGGTGACTGGGATATCTCTCTCAAACAGCATTATATGTGCCTTTTATCATCATTAGCATTCTTAGCATTTATATAGCCCTTTAAGGTTTGTAAAGCATTTTCACATGGGTTATTTTTCTATTTGATCCTCACAACAAACCTATGATATACGTGCTATTGCTATCTCCATTTCAGATGGGGAAACTGATGTTGAAAGGTTAAGTGACTTGCCAGGGGCCACACAGCTAGTAAGTGTCTGAAGTAGGATTTCAACCTGTCAGGTCTTCTGATTCCAAGTCCCCAAGCCACCTAAGTGTCCCTGGATATTAGCTTTTGGTTAGACAGGATCCCCCAATACAACTATGGTGAATAATTCAGTCTTGAAAGACCATATGGGTCACCATTGGGAACTACTAATTAGACTGCCTTGGCTTCAGCTCCTAAGAGAATCCAAGGTTGTATTACTTGGGCTCAGATTCTTTATAAAACAAGAACAAGAAGAGATAGGGAAATTATTTTCTTGATAAATCTTCATGTCTTATTCTATACAAATTATGTCATATTAATGTTTGTCTGCCATTATAGCCACAAGCTGATGGGAAGGAGCTGTTCTAAGTCTTAGTGTTTATTATCAGAGCACTTGCTTTGCATAATTTATTTGCTCTCTGGGTGTGTACAAATTACCCATCAATCCACTTGCCCTCATGAGTGTCTCATAAACCTGAAATGTGACCCACCAGAAAAGCATGAGGTCCTATAAAAAATCAAAGACTTAGTCACAAACCCAAAGGAATAATGGAATTTTCCCATTTTGTTGTTGATGTCATTGTCCAAATATCAAAACAAAAGGATTCCTTGGATTCAATTGCAAGTTAGAACACAAATATTTTCAAATGATAAATGATGAACATTCTGAAATAGTATCCAGAAAGTATCAAGACATGGTGATTAACTTCTTGTGTCTCCCTGCTGTCCTTTGTGAAAAGTCACATACAGAGAAATATGACTCAGAGAATATAAATTCACTTATGTGCATGAAAGAATATTTAGTGTATATTTTGTATATTGCCATCATGCTAATACAAACAATAGAGAATAAGTGATATTGAATTCTAAGTGTGGTTATATTCAGAAAAACGAGTTTGAAATCTGCATTATCATGGCATGCATGTGTTCCCTCCCAAGACTGATGCCATATCTCACTGATTTTTTAAAGAAGAAAAACGGCCAGGTTCCTGACAGCCCAATAGAACTGCTGACAAGCCAACTGTGCTGTTTCAGAAATCACTAAAGCTGTCATCAGCTGGGCTCTGAGGGCTAGAGTTGCTATTGTTAGAGATGAAGGGGAGATTCAAAAAGAGCATTGCTTGATTTTGAAGATGCCAAGTGGAGATGGTAGACCCTTGGGTAGGGGGTGGGAGGAAATCTCCCTCTGATGCTCAAGTAAAGCCCATTTGAATTGGTAGTGGCTATTGGGAGCAATACCTGGAACCAAAGAGATGTCATTTTTGCAGTGTTTACAATTCTGTCCTCTGACTGTAGCCACACTTGCACCACAATGAGATCTGGGGTCCATTCAAACACCAAAGTGCTTATTAGAGGGGGGGAAATTCACCATAAGCTCTAACGTGGGTGTCATGACTCTTTCCAGGTAGTAGGTGTAACCTTGAAGAAAAAGTGGCACTGTCTTCAAAAAAGTGACCTGACTCTGGCCTTGGTGGGTTTTTTCTACTGTGCAAGAAATAAACAGCACCGCATGTGTTCCCAATACATCCTTTCTCGCTGATCACTGCTTTGTTCTAGAGTTCAGCATGAAAGGACTAATTTTTATTTATTTCTTTTCTTTAGTAAAATAGCATGTCAGTTGCTAATCCCAGCTACTCCGGTTGCACACATTTTTTTAATTAAAAAAAAGTTTATGGATTGGTAGCATTTCAAATAAGTGCTATATTATGAAGGTTAGACCTAGAATCTTTGAAATGCTGACCAATTGACATTATGTTCTCTTAGCCCAAGAAATAAAACTCTTCAGTTTTTTTCATTTGATTTGATTTGTTTTAATTACACTAGTTATAGTAGATCTTATTTCTTTGAATAGAAAAGGGGATTCAGACTCGAGCATGCTTCTATTGTCCGAAACTTCTGGGAGCATGGAAAGAAATCTTCACGGGTGGAATATGCTCTTTGGGAATATAAGCTACAAAGACTATGTCATGTCAAGTATTTAGTTTGTAGGTGTCTTTGGCCTCTAATGGTTCTCTATGCTTTTTAGGGTGAATGTGTCAGCAAACTAATTTTCACATCAGTAATGAAATGTTATATGGTTTTAGAAGTGGTCTAAGAAATCTTTTCACAAAACACAGAGTTATGTGCAATCCTATAAGGCATTAATATTGCTCCAATCTAGAAGAACTCCTGTATAACAATGAACTCAGTTATCTTTATCTGTACATAGATCAAGAACTAATGCCACTGCATTCAGAATGGCTGTGAAGATGGCTGCCATTGAGAAGGTTGGGGAAATTTCTGAAATTCAATACTCATAAGATATTCTGGAAATAAAGAGACATTTCCCATTCTGAATTCTAATTTCTTAAAGAAATCTAACATTTTAGGCAATTTTACACATTCTAAAATTTAATCACAAAGAAGAGAATATATAATTGTTCTCAGAAATGAATTACTGTCAGTTGAATTTTATGAAGGAAAGCAATGAGAAAATTAGATAATAGCCTCTTTAACAAAAAAAAGGGATTGCATTTTAAATGGAACCCTTATAAAAATCAGATACACTTTGGAAGCAATATGTGTCCCATAACACCTTGGTAATGTTTACAATTCTATCTCCTTTTATTATTTTGTGGTAGTCAAGATAATTGGCCTTCCAGCTTAACACTGGTCCTAGCAAATATTGCCCTTTTCAGATACTGAACACTAAAATTCAACCATGCTCTTTAATCTATCCTATACAGGACACTGCATTATTCCTGTGAACCCCAATCCCATTTTAGCACACTGCCAACGCAAACTTTAGGTGCCTTCTCAGAATCAAATCTCTCTTCCCTAGGAAAGTCCTTGTTTAGAAAAGAGGATGAACAACTAAGGAACTGAGAAGCCCACTTTAAAAAATGATGTTTATTTTCTTTTGCTAAAAGATTTGGAAGATCACTTAATTTTCACATCACCTGAGAGGCATCTAAATACTTAGCAGATTAGGTTTTGCAGATTGAGAGACTTTCAAGTTCTCCATTTCTTTTAATGATGAGAAACTACTACTCTCCAAACTCAACAGTTGGGAATTTGGGGAATATACAAAGTCCTGCCATCCTTTAATCTCTAGAATTGTGATCAAATAGTCTACAATTATCATCTGTAAGGAAAGTAGTTCCTAATTCACCTGTTAATCATTCTTTGGTTCATATCTGGATTTGCAAGACTCCTTAGGAATGACAACTTTAGAACTCAATTCTAATTTCTTAGTCTCAGACATCTTTTCCTCCCTCAAAACTCTTACCTTCTGTCTTAGAATCAATACTAAGTATTGGTTCCCAGTCGAGAGTGGTAAGAACTAGGCAATGGGGACTAAGTGACTTGCCCAGGGTCAAGTGTCTGGGTCCAGATTTGAATCCAAGACTTCCCGTTTCCAGTCAGACATCTTGATAGTCAAGAAAGAGATCACCCCACAGTAGAGAGGAAAAATATGTATATTTTAAAACTACCATTCATTTTCCACTCTACCCAAGGTAAATTAGAGTGCTTGCTACCCCCAAAATGGCACCTTGAAGATCTGCCTTCTTAGGTTGTCCAACCCTATTTTTCCCCTCTAATTGGGTATACCATTATCATCCAATTAATCCATCAATCAACAATTATTTTTCAAGCATCTATAATGCTCCAGGCACCATCATGGCCAATGGGTATACAATGACAGAAATAATCCCAAACCTCAGGGAGCTTTTATTCTACCAGGAAAGATGTGACATGTGTGAGGGATTTCTAAATTATTGCTTATGCCATGAAGATTGCATTTAAAAATATTACAAATATAAAACATGATGTTAAGATTCAATATATCATCTATAATGTCCGTGGTAAAGTTGTAAACACTAACTAGATGTTCACAAATCTCCTTTCCAGTATTTTTATGTATTTTGTTCTCAGCCAAGAGCCTCCAGTCTTCCTTCTACCATCCTACTCTTCGTTTATATTGTGGATTGTTCTTTAACCAGTTAGAATTTCTTGTAACCAATAACAAGTTCAAGTTTCCTCCTGACCCAAGTCATTGTTGGTTTCACTGTTATAGGGGAAAAGCTCTAGGGCAGCCGATAAGGCTGTTGCCATGGTGATGAAGGAGATACCGAGGGAGGAGTCTGCTGAAGAAAAGCCCCTCCTTACTATGACATCACAGGTGGGCAGACCAATAGGGTTCCAGTAGGAAGCTGACATATGTTCATTGATCAGAGACTATGGTTTTTAACTAGTGGAGAAACATTCACTCTTTGGAACCAATCAAAAAAATATAGACAGTTTTCACTGAAACAATTATAAAATGAAAAATTGGGGGGCAAGGGAAAGGAAAATACAATTTAGTATTTAATTATGGGTATTAATTTTCATTACTCAATCTTATTGTTTTTTTAAAAATATATGTATACATACAAATACAACAAATGTTGCTTCATTATGAAGGACTATTGAAAAAAAAACTTTTGGAAAAGGATAACCATTCATTTAATGGTACTTTTGAATAAAAAGAAAATTACATGCAAATTCCAGTTTACAAACTTATTTGACATAGAGCCCATAGACATATGTCAGTTTGCCAGCAGATTTTCTAAACTGATTTTCTTAAATGTTAAATATATCCATGTTGTGAATATGTGCATTGCAAACATATGTATACACATATTGTTATGGATAACTAACTTTGAAGGGTGATCCAAAAGTCCACTTGCCAGAAATTACTTGTGCAAATTTTTGCCTGTGTGATAACCTTGATGTTATAAGCACTGTTTGGTCTGTAAGCACAAAGGGGCCATTTTTTGCATCCGTAAAACTTAATTATATGAAGCAAATCTGTGCTTATGTGTATGTAGGTGCTCTCTGATAATGTGTGGGAGGCAGCCAGCTTTTGAATCACCCTGCAAAATTGATGCATATATGTATATATATATAAGATAGGCGGCATGGAGTAGTGAATAGAGAGCTAGCCTTGAAATCAGTGAGATCTGAGTTCAAGTCTTGCCTCTGACATATATATAGGCTGTGTGTCTAAGGGCAAGTCATTAAATTCTCCATGCTTTCAAACAACCCTCTAAGATTCTGCAATATAATTGAAAGGGCATTGGATTTAGAATCAGAGAACCTGATTTCAAATCCTAAGTGTGCCACTTACCACCTGTGAAGCTTCAAATAAGCCACCAAATTCTCTGGACCTCAGTTTCCTCACCTCAGAAATGAGGGGGTTGGACTAGATGACCCTAAGGTCCCATACAGCTCTAAATCTATGATTCCATGATTCTGTGATTCTTATGATTCAAGTGGATGGCAATCTGAACCCTTGGAGTAAGTTTTCATATGAAAAATTTCCCACAACAAAGAAATCACAGATCTACTTACCACCTCTAACATAAAAGGACAAAGTCGTCCACCTCTGTCCATGGTGCTGCCTTGCCAGTTTTTTATTTCTTAATTGAAATTAAATTTTTATTCACTCCTAACATATAATGTAGCTTACAATATTATGTTTCACACTTCATTTTTCCAAATCCAGTCAATACAGTGATTTAGTTCAGTTAACAGGGTGTGTCTGGAGTCAAAATGCCACACGAAGACCCTTAGAGAAGGCACTTATGTCCAAAGCCACATTTTAGTAACTCCCTTTACTCTATCAGCAAATCTTCTTTCCAGCTGCTGAAAACATATGTGGTTTTGTTTTATCCTAAGCGTTATGTTGTAAGTAATGAAAATTATAATGACACGTTACATCCAAATTGGGTGATGAGAACGTCTGTTAGAGAGCCAAGGAGCTTTGGCTGAATTTTATATTTTCAGAGCTGTTGGGTTTTTTGTTGTGTGTGCGTGTATGAGTGTGCGGTATGTGTTTTAATCTAGAAAATAGAGAAGCTTCATTTCAATGATGCACAGAAGATGTTGATGCAGTTGCTTGGTATTTATCAACTTTTCCAGACCCTAGTTATTCCACCCACTTTCCATTTTGCATCCGTTAGATGTTTGGCAGAGTTTCTCTGAGTCTATATGACCTTTGCAGAATCATCTCAGCCAAAATACATAGCCAGTTTCATTCCCAGCTGCTCATGAGACTGCCACATGAGTGGCAGGGATGAATAAATACATCAGGGGTCTCAGATGTCCACTGATTGCCATATCCCTGCTAGTTCCAGTCTGCAGCAGTGTATCTGGCTACCCAATGCCACTCTTCAGGACCTGCTTTGTTTAACTGAACCCTCTGTCTCTTCCCTGAACACAGATTTCTCTCAAGCAATTCTGTGATTTGCAGTTATCCTTTTGAAATTTCCAAAGTGACTTCTCTTCACATGATCTTGACCTGTTTTGTCCAAAGCGATGATTGCCCTGTTCTTGTATTCAAGAGTGTTTGTCAATTTCTTCCTTTCACATCTGTCTAATGTTGCTATATGTTTTTGACAATCTGTAAAAGCATTACTGCATGAAAGTTCTAGATTGCTTTCTTTCAAGCATCCTGTTCTTGTTGCACGCTGCCTGGTTTATGAATTGGCAACATGAAAGCACCTATTCATAAACATTTTGGGCACCTGTTGTGCTAGGGTTTTTTTTTAACAAATTGATTCAGTGACAGCTGTTATCCAGTTACTTCTCAGTTGATTAAACATTTTTTTACTTGATACAATCAAGTGGATTCTCCCCCCCCCCCCATGCTATACACCAGTGGTGTGTACCAGCCCCCCCCCCAAAAAAAGAAGCAGGATGATCTGAAAAAGTGAGTACTTTCCATGGTGACCATAGCATCCAATCTACGACCCATATCATCTTTTGCTCTCTTAGCCTACCTGTATGAATGTACTAGTGTCTTGAAGTATTTTTGTGCTGGTGTCTCTACGTCAGCCCCTCATCGAGGTGCTTTGTTCATGAGAATGCGGTGAGTGGCCCATGTCCCCATTTTATAGAATCATCTCTATCCATGGTCTGGGAGGGAAGGGGCTGACACTTCATGTCATGAGTTACTAATGGGTTAGAAGTTAACTAGCTTGCTTGCTAACACAGTGGATTTTCTTGGAAAATCACACAGATCCACTCAGAATTAAGTCAATGTTACATACAACCCTTCATCTACTCAATGATTACTCATCAGACCAAATTATAACCACAAAGCTTTAGAGTATCAGCATTTGTCATTCTGTGTTTATATGCTGTAATGCCTGTACCCCATACCTCACCTTTTCAGCCTTACTCCCATCCCAAGCTGCAGTCCAGGTTTCTCTCGAGTCTAATGGACAAAGTGAAGCTAATGTTGAGTGTAGGATCTGAACTCAGTAATTTCTGAATGTCCTAGAGAGTTATATGATTGTGATTGTTATTCATTCTTGCTTTATGACTCCATAGACTGAGTACCACCAAGAATTTAGGCACATCAAACAAGCCAGGATTCCAGATGATCTTGAACTGACACACTCCAAAAATCACAGGGAAAAACACAGGTGGGACCATGTGGGACAGAGGCCACAAATGAAAAGTCATATTGAGCCAATTTCTGGTAGGTGCAAGAGTGAGAGACAAGATAACACAATGCAAAGTATTTTGTCAAGAACAAGAATGCCAGGTTCAAATTAGAGTTCTATCTTTTAGAATTCCATGATCTTTGCTAACTTCTCTGAGCCTCAGTTCTCTTCCCTGGAACATGAAGGGTTTTGTGTAGATGACCACCAAGATCTCTTCCAATTCTAAGTCTATGAACCTATATAGTTGAGTGAAATATTTGAGGGAGGAAAATATCGAGTTTATCAAGTTTTAATAGGTGAACCTTTTCATTAAAAAGAATTAGCAGGAAAGTCCATGAGCTGGGAGTAAGCAACAAGGAGGGAGAGTATTCTAGGCATGAGGGAAACAGGAAAAGGTAGAGAGCTGGGAGATGGCCTCTGGTGTAAAAGCAACATCAGTGTTACTGGATCAGTATACAGTGGGAAGTAAAGTATAAGAAGTCTGTAAGGAAGAAAGGGACTGGGTGGTGAAGAGCTTTAAAAGCCAAACTATATTATATTTGGTGCTGGAGGTGATAGGGAGCCACTGTAGGTTAGTGAGTTGGGAGTGATATGGATCATGATTATTGCCATGATGCCAATGTCCTCTCACTCCCTTACTATTCTCATGTCAGTGAATGATAGATCCTTCCCCACAATCACTGACTTACTTATATAGCTCAAACCATCTCCACACCACGAATGGTCTTGGTATCTACCACTTTTCACCATACACTAACCAAATACTCACTTTCTTAGACCCTTGAATCCCACCCCTTGCCCTCTGCAACCACAATCTGTATATCTCTGGTATAATCCATATCCCTGCCTTTCCCAGCTGTTTCACTGTAGGAAAAGTAGAGGAACAGAGAGAAGCTTCCTGATCAGACATCAGCAACTGCCTACTCTTCCCCCTCCCAGTGTTGTAGAATGCCAACCTTACAGAACATTAAGTAGAGCCTTGTTTCTGCTCCCATCACCAATGCAAATGATATATTGGAATTAAGCCCCATTACATTTGTTAGAGTAAATTAAAATCTATTAGAATTCCCATAATATCTAAAATACAGAATTCTCTTTCACAAATCATTTCTACTATAAGGGAAGCATTTTGGTCAGTATTGGGGCATAGAGAAGTCATTTGATTAAAATGGATGGAGAACCTGGTCCAGAGCCAGGAAAGCTTGGGTTTAAATGTTATCTTTGATGCATACTGACTATGCAACCCAAGCAAATTACTTAATTTCTCAATACTCTAGGTCTAGGCAATTCTCTAAGACTATAAGGTACTTTGCAAAGGTAGAGGGAGTTTTCTCACCTGAGAATTCCATAAATTCATGAAATCTCAGTTTTCCCTATTTTCTTTTCTTTATGTTTTCATAGAGCTCTATAGAACTCTCCCAAACTAGAGCTATATAGGCACCATGCCTGAAGAGAAGAGACTTAATGTGTTCTCCAAAGAACTGTATTTGGTCAACAAGCATTTGTTAGATACTTATTATGTGCTTGCCTCTATTACTTATACTTATAGCTTGCTAGGTTTTCTCCAAATCCAGAGAATTACTGGGAGTCATTCAAAACCTTTAGGACTATTAGTTCCACTTTGAGCTGAGGCCCCTTCAGAAATTCTGTTAGACTCAAAATAGATTCAGTTAAGTACCTTCTAATAGTTTTGCTGTTTTATTTATTTGTTTATTCATCAATCAAGCCCCTTACAAGTGTATTGCCATGTGATTAAGTTTTCAATACTTCTCAAAATGAGGACAATGATCACCTGGTCCCAGGCAGGTGATTCAGTAGCAGATCACCAAACAGGAATCTAAGTGATGAATGTTACACCTGCATTGAATTGACAATGTAAGAAAAAAAGGCATATGGGAGTTTCCAAACACACACTCCTACGCCTTGTTAAAAACAGATCTGAGCACTTTCCATTCATGTAGAAACTAATTAAGAAAACTTCGGAATGTTTAATTGTTTCACATGCATGGCTTAAAAAAAAGACAAGTTGTTTAACTGCATTTTAAAAAATTAACATTGTCAGAAAAGGGAGAGAGGAAAGTATGGACACCTCATTTTCTAGTATGTTTTTAGAAGTATTGTTTTTAACTCATTTGGGGGGTTAACTCAGTAGAAGCTAATGAATACTTTTCTCTAACTTACTTAGAAGTGAAAATGAAATGTGTCATTTTAAATCAAACATCAATATGGGTCCTTTGGTGTGAAACTAAAATGATTATCCATCATTCAGGAGAACATGGCATTATCCTTGGAGGCTCTTATGTTATTATTTAAAATATATTTTGATTGGGATCTCTTCTAAAGCATCCAGGGTGTCATGGTTCTCCTTTGCCCTCAAATTAAAATGTAAACATTTGGATAAATTACCAACTCATATTAAATAGGTATATAAGCCAAAAAAAGCCAACACTTAAAGCTTCAAACCCTTTGCATTTGAAAATGGCTCCTGATGTTCCATTGCCCTTTTCTGTTTTTTGAAATTAGGGGAAGGATAGGACCAAGGATGCTAGTAGCAGGGATGCTCTATCCTTTGCAATGAATCTGTTGCCTTTAATATAGGCTCAAAAAAGATCAGGAATTCTTCCAGTTGTTTATTAAGTAAACAAAGTTGAAGTCCCACCTGGGAGGTAGAATTAATCAGGGCACCATTGATGTAGAATTAGAAGGTCATCTAGCCCAAAAACTTGAGGTTATCTAGTACAACCCTTTCATTTACAGAAAAGGAAAATAAGGCACACAGAAATTATGGGACTTGGCCAATGTAGAGAGGCCAGTTCTCCTGAACACTCATCCAGCACTCCTTAAGCAGTTTTTGTCACCTATATACCATAAGGCCACAGCCGCGCCAAGCACAGGTTCTCATTAGCAATGTCCTATACTAATTCAATAACCAATCAAACCTGCCACCTGCTCTGGATCCAAGAAGTCATAGACTCATAAGATCTTGGATTTAGAAATATAAGGAATCTTGGAGGCTGTCAAATCCAAATTGTGGCCCAGAGAAAGCAGGTGACCTATCCAAGATCATATATCTAGAGAGTGCCTAAGACAGTATTAGAGCCTAGATCTTTCTGATTCCAACTCTAGTTATATTATCGCCTATCTTCCCTCCCTTCTAACCAATGAAAGCTACATCTGCCATTCATTTCTGCTCCTGATTACCCTAGCTACTTTTTCAGGTCTCACTTTTGGCCTTCTTCCACCTCATTTCCTGGGCCTTGCACCTTGCCTTAGAAACCCTGCTCATCCTCCAAAGCCTTATACAAACCAAACTGGATTCCAATGGGAAAAAAACAAAATATTGACCTAGAAAGTGGAAAAATGCAGGCAATACCTCAAAGAATATTCAGCAAAGTCAGCCTAAGGTATTCAAGGGTGGAAGATAGATGGTATTGGTGACCTCAGAGCAGCCTGGGTTCCAAGTATACATTAGAAAATAAGGTCTCCAGGGAGTGGGATGAGACAGATATTACAAGAATCCAATAAATGCTACCTAATAGAAATCTTTCTTTTCCATGAAATAACATAAAAATAAAATAAATTGGAAGTAGCATTATTCACATTAAAAAGTTCATTTCTCAGTCCTGTGTTTTCTGCTCCTCTGTCTCTCTCAACCACCAAGATAATCAGAGGCTACTATGCAATCTTTGAAAGAAAGAAAGAAAGAAAGAAAGAAAGAAAGAAAGAAAGAAAAGAAAGAAAGAAAGAAAGGAAGGAAGGAAGGAAGGAAGGAAGGAAGGAAGAAAGAAAGAAAGAAAGAAAGAAAGAAAGAAAGAAAGAAAAGAAAGAAAGAAAAGAAAGAAAGAAAGAAAGAAAGAAAGAAAGAAAGAAAGAAAGAAAGAAAGAAAGAAAGAAAGAAAGAAAGAAAGAAAGAAAGAAGAAGGAAGGAAGAAGGAAGGAAGGAAGGAAGGAAGGAAGGAAGGAAGGAAGGAAGGAAGGAAGAAAGGAAGGAAGGAAGGAAGGAAGGAAGGAAGGAAGGAAGGAAGGAAGGAAGGAAGGAAGGAAGGAAGGAGGGAGTGAAGGAAGGAAGGAAGGAAGGAAGGAAGGAAGGAGGGAGGGAAGGAAGGAAGAAGGAGGGAAGGAAGGAAGGAAGGAAGGAAGGAAGGAAGGAAGGAAGGAAGGAAGGAAGGAAGGAAGGAAGGAAGGAAGGAAGGAAGGAAGGAAGGAAGGAAGGAAGGAAGGAAGGAAAGAAAGAAAAAGAAAAAATAGATAAAAGAAAAAGAAAGTACTTGCTTGAATGAGATGGAAAGAGGTTGAAAGCCTTCTGTTAACTTTCAACAGATTTGCCTATAAGCAGTAAGCCTGCCAAGAAACCTGCCCACTTCCTTAGTCCTCTATGAGGGTTGTTTCCTATTTCCTATGAGATTTTTATGCAGCTAAACCAACCCACTGCCTTATGTTTCCTATATAAAATTTTTATGTAGAAAAAATACCCCACTCTCTTATTACTTCCTACATGAAGTTTTGATGTGGACAAACCATCCCACTTCCTTCTTGTTTCCCACATAAGGTTCTGATGGGGACAAACCATCCCATTTCCTTATGGTGTGCTACAGAAGATTGTTTATGTGAACAGACTATCCCCCTTGCTTTTAATTTTTTGAACCAGACCTGTGATTTTATAGATATAAGGAACTCCCAGAAAGCAAGTTGACATGTTCTCTACAATATAGAATCCAGGGTTCACTATTGCCCTGAGAGGTTAAGTGGTTGGCATGGGGTCATAGAGCCAGTGTGTGGCAGAGACCACTATGAAACCCAGGTTTTCCTGACTTTAAGATCAATGGTCTATCCAATTCACCAGGTTTCCTCATGCATTGCCCCTCATATGTGATCCCATTTCCTTATTGTTTTCTCTGTCATTTTTATGCAAACGAGCAATTCCACTCCCTTTTTCTTTTGGCTTGAGATTATTTTCTCCTCCACATAGTAATATTATTTTCTAATCAAATCTATCTTCATAGCGAACTCTACATAACTTACATTTGAACATAAGTTAGAGAAATCCAGCATCCAGGGAACTGGTTTCTTCTCTCTTCATAAAGATATAGTTAATTTAGACCAGTTACTTATATTTATCATCATGGGCAACACAAAGAACTCTTACATGTTTAGTTTATTTTTTTTTGCAGAACAGTTTAATTTAGTTGAAATTTCCTATTTAAAAATTCTAAATCCTTTAAGGTCTTACTAATTATGCTTACCTAATATTATTATTCTACTGAAATTCCCTGAAGTTATAACCAATGTGACTGCCCCTTTTTGGTTGTTAACTTTTTTTCCAACTAAATTATAGTCACAAAGAAAAATGGTTTCCTACAATCATTGCATATGGTCATGTGCTCCTAATATAGATATCCAACTCTTAATAACAACTTAGACTAAAGATGTCATATTCCTCTTATTAGTAACTACGTGTCAGCCAGTAAGTACAGTGTGAATCTGAGTGGCACAAGAGCTCTAAAATCAGTCCATTTTCAAGCACTCACTATGTGCTTACTATGTGTCAGGAAATTTGCATTAATTTTTTTAAACCCTTTTCTTCTGTCTTAGTATCAATTCTGACGAAAGAGCAATAAGGACTAGGCTACTGGGGGTTAAGTGACTTGTCCAGGGTCACACAGCTAGGAAGTGTCTGAGGCCAGATTTAAACCTTGGCTCTCCTGATTCTAGACCTTGTAAAGCATTTAGAAAGTGCTTACCATGTTCCAGGTACTGTGCTGAGTACTAGGAATACAGAGAAAGTTCAAGAAATAGTCCCTGCCTTAAAGAAGTATTCACTCTGATGGGGGAGACAACATGTAATTATATAGTTACATGTAAGAGATATACAGAGTGTATTGATGAGCTAATTGGAAAGGTAATCTGGCATTAATAGCTGAGAGGATTGGGGAAAGTCTCCTACAGGAGGTAGGATTTAAGAAGGATCTTAAAGCCAGGTGTTGGTGATACAAAGACCAAAGTTAGAAATGAAAAAACTTAATCAATCCGTGCCCTTAAGAGACCAGTGCTCAACTAACTTGTTGGTCATGTCTATTCATTTGGTTTTCCCAAGCACAATGTAGTACCATAGTAATGGAGCCCTTCAAGCTCTTTATGCTTTCTGGCTATATATATATATATATATATATATATATATATATATATATATATATAGGTATCTTTATTGCCTCCTACATGAAGTTTTGATGTGGACAAGCCATCCCATGACATAAAATGTGGCTCCCTCCACGAAGGGAGAAGAACATAATGCCAAAATGACCCTGAAGTGGAAAATCTCAAAAGAAATAACTCCATCAGTGTCATTTGGAATTGTCAGGAGAAAATGGCAGGTAAATGCAGCTGAGACCATTTGGCTTCAAAACCTTGCTCAATGGTCATTGTGTGTACTGGTTCCTAGGAACAAAGATTTAGTACTTAAGGAATCTTATTGGTCATCAGGAACAGGCTCATTGTTTTACAGATGAAATCAACTAACTTGTCCAATGTCACCCAGGGAGAAATGTCAGGGCTTGGAATTCCAACCAAGTTCCTTTAACTTCTGACAGCATTCTTCCCACTATACCACACTGCCTTCCTAGCAGCACAACCCACAGGAAACAGATAGGAAAGAAAGGGACTTTTTTGTATTTTCTGGAAAATCTGATGCAGAACATTTAAATTCCATTTCTGGTTACTAATAGTGACTTTTATATAAGCAAATATAGTTAGAGCAGACACTTAGAAACAGGCTAGCCCAAACTCCTATTAAGTTCAATTAGTATTTTTCTAAAACATGAGTATTTAGTCCCAAAATATTCCAATTTGTTTCAGTGGAGGCAGAGACCTGGCACAGAGGACCCTAGGGATTCTACAACTCAATCCATTTTTGGTTTATAAGAACATCCTCAGAACATTGTCTCAGTATTACTGGAGGACCTTCATGTATCAAAGACACACAAAAGCTATTGGAGAGATGAAAAAAATGTTCCCAAGTGAGATAAGAACTATCAAAGGAAAGGATATTATTGAAAGGGTATTCTCCATTAAAGAAGGACTACTGTGATTTCAGTTGGGAGGTAATGTTCTCTAGTGCTAGATGTCTTATAGAAACTGTTTATAGCCTGAGAGCTAAGAGAGCAGCCCAAGGCTCAGAGAGGTCAACAAAGCCTCACATTTATCACCATCATATTGTAGGCTATGAATCCCAATGGCCCACACTGGATGCTAACAGAACTTCATCGGGGAGGTAGAGTTTTATGATACAAATAAGTCAAATTAAGTAGGTCTCTGAAACAATCAATACTCAATTAAGAATTCAAAAAACCAATTATTCAATTAAGTGGAAAGAATTTATTAAGCACCTACTGTGTTCCAAGCTACACTCCGGAGATACAAAGATAAAAATGAAACAATCCTTACCCTTAAAGGAGCTCCCATGCTATAAACAAGCATTCAATGTTTTCTTCCATTTCATTTGTTTATGAAAACATATATAACTCATTAAGGAGCTGTAGTTACCAACCTTTATTAGCACACCTGGGTCATTCTGCCAGAGAAATAACAAAATGGAACCAGTGGAAGCAAGGCAACATCCCTGGATGTGAGAAACCACTTCTATTGACTGTTTCAGAAGTTGAAAACCCATGTGTTTAATTTAACCTTGTACATATATGAGAAATATCTAGTTATTTCTTAGTTCATTTCTCTCTGTCTCCCCAGGAGCAAAGCAGAAATACATGATCCATCTTAAAAAGTTAACATAAAAAATCCAATCTTGCAGAGAAGATAAATTATATGGTGAATAGTTAAATCACATAGGAAGATGTCTATTTCTAAATTGGCTTCCCAAAGGGTTCCTTCCAGCGACTTCCCTTTTAAACTTCCATTTTGCTTCTAGATCATTAACCAAAAATGGACAGTCAGGGGCTGGGAAAAGAGTTAAATGGAGCAGCTCCAAACTAAGTACTCAATTGAATTCAACAAATATTTATTAAGTGCCCTGCCTGCAATGTGCTGGGCACCGTGTTTAGGCAATGCAGATACAAAAACAAAAATGAAATAGTTGCTGCCCTCCATAAGTATAGACACAAAGACCAATGAGAAACCAGCTGAAGGATCTTTGCCATTATTTTGGTAGACACGGGAGAGTATCATTGACATATTTATCATTAGCACATCAACTTTTCAGGCAATGACTATAACACAAAGCAACCATACAATTGGCACCCTTTTCAACAGAACCATGATAAACTTCATTCCATCCAACACACAATGCAAAGGGAACTTGAAGTGTTTCTACATTTAACCAAGAACATGTAAGGATATGTGTTTGTGTTGGGATATCTCATACACACACAGGCATACAAGTATACATTATGATTGGCTCATCCTAACTAGAAGGTGTATACTGTGAGACAGAAGCCATTCCCACTACTCTCTGTGTGAGTTATTTTCTTGGTCTACCTGTGAGAAATAAAGGATTGGCTATCAATAATCGAGGCCGAACAAGAGTCCCAATGGCATTTGGACAGTAGAAATTATTCAAAGGTCCTTCCAGAATGGGGAGAAAGCCTAAGTCTTTAAATTAAAGATAGCTGCATTAGGAGGGAAGGGAGAACCTCGATAGAGCTGGTAGGCTCATTTTTTGTTTATTTTTATTTTTTGGTAGGCTTGCTATTCCCATTTTGTTGCAAGGCTGCACTGTAATTGGTCTGCTTTTGCAGCTAAATCAAGCTTTCTGATACCTGTGTTCATTTGTTCTCAGCTGGTGAATGAGCAGCAAGAAAGCAGACCCCTTCTCAGCCCTTCTATCGATGATTTTCTCTGTGAAACCAAAGCGGAAGCTATTGCCAGGCCAGTAACATCAAATACCGCAGGTAATTCATTTTCTTGATCTCATTAAATCTCAAATAGAATTAATTTGGGCTGTCATGAAATTCAGACTTTCTTCCCATGGTGCACTTACATGTTTGCTTCCAAAAAGGGAGAAGATTATTGCCAACCACACAAAGCTTTATAATACCATATGTGCTGTTAGATATAAACCTGCAAATTAGTTTTCATGGTGTGACGAATTGTAATTTATGTACCCAGACCATTTTAATGGAAGGAGAAGGAGTCAACATGGTTGAGAAATTTTCTTTCTCTTCAAATGTCCATATATATATTTATGTCTATATCTCATACAGACTGAAAAGCAGTGTGGCATAGATAGAGAGCTCACTGGCCTTGGAGGAAGGTACAGGTTTAATATCCTTCCTCTAATACAGATGAGCTATGTGACCTTGAGAAAGTCATTTTACTTCACGACACCCCTAAGAAATTCTCTAAGATTATACATTTTGCATAAGCTGCCATAAATTGGTGGAGGGAGTTTCTATATCATGAATTACTGTTCTGATGAAGCCAGAAGCTAGAAGTGAGGGTGCAAGTTTGGGAGAGTGAAATAGATAGCATTCGAAAGATCTCTTCGTAAGGAAAAGATTGTTCAGGCTAATACTATAGTCCATTTGTCTCCATTCCTATTTATAGAAAAAAAATGTTCATAAAATCAAATAATGTAGGCAATTCCTTCAAGACGAAATGAGATTTGATGCGACAATGTAAAGGTTATTTAATTTCCTACGCATAAATCTGGTACTTGTCATGCAGACACATACCCACAAAATGCATACATCCACAAATTTTGACAATTAAGTCCACCTGGAAGTGAACAAGTTTGATTTTAATTTAAGCAATAATTAAATCTATATAATTTCATCTCCAATAAATGATATTTACTTACATCCGTTATCAAGAAGAGAGAATGAATTCATGAAACTAGGGAGACAATCTTGAGAAAGAGTAAGAAAAATGTTTTGAATAAAAACCCGAACATGATTTTGGTTGTGTATGATATAGTTACTAACTGAAAAAGAAGATTCATGCACACATCCCATAAATCATTTCCATTCAGTTTGCTTCAAGCCTAGTGCCCCATGCTTGCTGGCTAAATGCGCCCTTTTATTAAGCTTCTTAGTATGCTGAGAAAACTATCCTTTAAGAGAAAAAGAACAAAAAGTCCAAAAATAGACCAGAAGAAAATGTTATACTAGAAAATCAGACAAAACTCCTTTATAATACCTTCCTTTTCATATGCATTTAATATTTCCTCTTCAGTTGCATCATCTTCTCAAATCAGATTTTGGTGGGGGGAGTCATCAGTGAAGACGAAATACAGCATAATAGAGTGGGTAGGAAGTCAGCCTCAGGACCAGGATGAGCTGGGTTCAAGGGCAGCATCTTGATGTACCACCTGTGCTTCCCTGGGCAACCCACAACCTCTCAGGGTTCTAAGCAACTCTCTAAGACTAAATCGCAAAGAAGGTGCCAACCTCAATCTCATTGGAAAGTTGGCTATTCCAATGGAACCACAAGGCTAGTCTCTAATCTTATCGACTAAGAAAAGCAACACTGTGTCCTGTCCTTGAGCATAACACTAAAAAGTTTACACACCATAGAGTAAGGTCACCTTCTTTGTTTCTGAATTGCATATGAGTTCTGGGAAGGGACCACATTTATTTCATCTCTAAGAACCATCAAAAGTGATGACCACCTTTTAAAAAAGCAGACATATAGACATTCCTTGCTTTTGTCCCACATTAGACACTAACTTGGTGACCTTAGATAAGTCATTTAATGGAAGGAAGGAAGGAAGGAAGGAAGGAAGGAAGGAAGGAAGGAAGGAAGGAAGGAAGGAAGGAAGGAAGGAAGAAAGGTGGAGAGGGAAGGAGGAAGGAAGGAAGGAAGGAAGGAAGGAAGGAAGGAAGGAAGGAAGGAAGGAAGGAAGGAAGGAAGGAAGGAAGGAAGGAAGGAAGAAGGAAGGAAGGAAGGAAGGAAGAAAGAAAGAAAGAAAGAAAGAAAGAAAGAAAGAAAGAAAGAAAGAAAGAAAGAAAGAAAGAAAGAAAGAAAGAAAGAAAGAAAGAAAGAAAGAAAGAAAGAAAGAAAGAAAGAGAGGTGGGGAAGGGAGGGAGAGATGGAAGGAGGAATAAAAGGATGGAAGGAAGAAAGGAAGGGAAAAAGGAAGGAGGGAAGGAAGGAAGGAGGAAGGAAGGAAGGAAGGAAGGAAGGAAGGAAGGAAGGAAGGAAGGAAGGAAGGAAGGAAGGAAGGAAGGAAGGAAGGAAGGAAGGAAGGAAGGAAGGAAGGAAGGAAGGAAGGAAGGAAGGAAAAGAAGTACTTGGGTGCTGGGTCTTGTTTTTTCTTGGTGATGTAATATAACTGCCTTTGCTATCCTTAAAATTTAGCAACAAAGTCTAAGCTCCATCACCCCCCTCCCCCCAAGTTACAGCTCTGCCCAAGTCATTGTAGAAGAATACCCTTGGTAAGAGTGGAAAGTCTGAAATAACAACCTCTGAGGATCTCTGAGAAAAGGGTCTCTCTATTTTTCTAGATCATCTCTTCAAAACAATATAATGGACCCCAAATAGTTTGCTAAATCAAAGGAAACAGCATTTCTTGGGCACCATCAATATGGAGATTATACTTTTTAGGTTTCACTTATTTGAATGAAGGTGTTTGGGGACTTCTGCCTTTAGTATTCTCAGCTTCACCACTTGAATACAACTTATTTATGGGTTCTTCACAGTAACAAGACTCCTGTTTCCAATTTAAAAGGCAAATGTTTTACTTCAAATATAACCTCTCAAGACAGACTAATTTCTAGAGAGTCCAAAAAAGCCCCAACACTAATTAATATAATTTACAACATAAAATAATATAAGAAGTACTCATAAATTATAAGGATAAGCCAAGAGAGTTCTTTTCCGCTCGAGAGAAATACTGTTTTCATTGTTTTCCATATCACTCCCAGTTCATCTCGACCTTTTCTTTATTTCAACAGTGAGAGCAAATTGCACATTATAGTAGACAATTAATAAATGCTTGTTAATTTGTATTTTTATAACTTTAGTTAAGGATCATAGAAGTAAACAGAGTGATGGACTTGGAATCAAGAAGAATTGAAATCAAATACTGCCTCAGCCATCTTACTAGCTTTGTAACAAATGATTTATCCTCATTCATCCTCAGATTCCTTATCTGTATAATAGGAATAATAGTAGCACCTACTTCCCAGCATTTTTGTAAGAATTAAATGAGATAGCACATACAAAGTGCTTTGCAAATGTTATTATGAGCAGCAGGGAGAAAGGTGTCATTAATACTTCAAGATTAAAAGGCAGCTAGGTGACTCAGGGGTAGAGATATAGGAAGCAATAATAGTATCTCCTCCTGGAGACTGAAGGTCCTGGGTTCAAATGTGACCTCAGATATTTCCTAGCTGTGTGATCCTAGGCAAGTTACTTAATCCCCACTGCCTAGCCTTTACTGTTCATCTGCCTTGGAATTGATACTTGGATTCCATTTTCAAGACCAAAAGTCAAAGTTTAAAAAGATCCTTCAAGAATAAATTAATTCAAGACTACATCCTAGATGAACTATTTCCTCAAATGTGATTGAAGAACCTACAGCTCATAAAGAAGATCAGTACCAGTATTTCTGATGAAGATGAAAATAAAGTCATGTGAATAATTGCTTTTAATTTTTTAGTATTTTCATTAATTTTTTCAGCTAAGTAATTATTTTCACTCCCTCTCACCCTTACCCCACAATAGGAAAGCAATACCTTTTAAAACATGCTTATTCTAGGCCTGGGGCACAGCTTGTACACATGCATGGAGGTGGGAAATGGGATTGCATTTCCTCTGAAATCTCTTTCAGGTCTAGAATAATAATATAATAACTACACAGCACAGCCTAGTTAGATGATGATTGTCCAGAAAACAAGTATGAAGTGTTTTTTTTTTTATGAAACTGATTTGATTATGAAGCAAGAGATTATTTTAATCATTTAGTTCTCTTTTCTTCACAAGTTGCAGCTTCTTTCCTTTTTGGTTTTCTACTTATGGGACAAACTTCTCCCTGTCACTAAGATCCATGGTACTTTCTGGGCATGCGCCTATTTTTCTTTTTAAAGAAAAGCTCTACCTTCTATCTTGAACCTTTGCCCATCCCCTTGCTGTGCTAAATTGACTCAAGTCCTTTTTTTCAAAAATCTTTAGTGACTCAGTAATGTGAAAAACCTTTGTAGCATTTAAAAATGAAATTCCTGCCTCCAGTTTATCTGGAGATCACATATCCAAGATGGCAGTTACTTTTTTTTTAAGTAAATCAAGTCAGTAGTGAAGAATTAAGCATTTACTATGTACCCTGCACTCCATTAAACATTAAGGATGCAAAAAAAAAAGGCAAAAACTTGGTCCCTGCCTTCTAAGAGCTCCCAGTCTAACGGGTACAAATGCTTATTTATACAAGTGCAAACTGGACATATGTACATATATGTAAATCAAATCAATATAGTGATATAGGCAAGATACACTCATGTAAATGAGAGGTGATCTCAGATAGGAGGCACTAACAATAGGAGAGGGAAGGAGAGAGAAGACAAAAAAATGATCCATTTGAAAGGATTACCCCCTTTGTCCAAGAAACTGAGTCCAGTTTAGTTCATTTCAATGAGTATTTAGTAATAAACATTGATAGTCTTTCCTAGATGTGTGACTCTGGGCAAGTCACTTAACCTCAGTTGCCTAGATCTTACACTTCTTCAGTCTTAGAACCATACTTAATATCTATTCTAAGATAGAAGAGAAAGGTTTCCATCTTTTTTCTATGATCTAAGCATTACATTAGACTCAAAAGGGAGGGGGGGAATAGTGCCTGCCCTCAGGGATCTTTTATTCTATTGGTGACTATGCTTAAGAATTTTAAATCCATCCATTCAACCAGAGTATCATTTTAAATATAATATATATATATATATATGTGCATATAGCATTGCAAATGAATTTTCCAAGCTTCTATTCCTAACCAATGTTACAAGCTACACTCTGTGTCTCTGGAATACAGACAAATGCACATTTAGGTACATGTAAGTGCATTTATCATTTTGATGACAAACAGTAATTGAGGCAACAATGAATAGGGGAATCAGACATCAAGCTTGGAGGTAGGAAATCCTGAGTTTAAATCCCACCTTAGACACTAACTTGGCAACCTTGGATAAGTCATTGAATGGTGCTGTAACTCAGTTTCTTCAACTATAAAGTGAAAAAAAAGAACTCTATGACCTCAAAATTCCCTTCCAGCTGTAAAGTAATGATCCAATGATCCATAGGCTCACTTATATGCCTAATTAGAAAGAATTGAGAAAAATGCTTTCCAGTTTAAGATACTATCTGATTGGTAGTTTCTTCCTCATTGAAGAAAGGGACTGATTTCTATTTTTCTTTGGCTCCCCAGTGCCTACCATTATTCCAGGACTTGGTAAGCATTTAAAAATGTTTGCTGATTGATTAATAATAAATGTAATAGAAGAATTTCAAATCACAATTTTTGCCTCCCAAAAAAGGAGTAGGGGTAAGCCATTATTAAGCCAGTGAGGAACTTAGGTAAAGGAAAACAACCTTCTTCTTAGGACAAGGCATATGGACTTTGATATAGATTAGGAGCAATCACACTCAGATGTTTGTAATTTCTAACAAAATGTACCCATCCACAGGAAAGTAGCCTGAGCACCATTTCTCCTGCCTTAAAAGAGTAAGAAACTGAGTCTAATCTGCAATGTTTTTGAAATCAGGGTCATCAGGGAATTTCTATGCTTACAAGTTCCTACTTAATCACTGAGCTTCCTCCTTCATCTACTTGGTAGCAAACTAACTCTTTGGATTGCTAGACCTTGGGTTTCCCATTTACTTGGAAGAGAACAAAGGGAAAAAAGGGGTAGGACCCAGCAACACAGGCAGGAAGGTATGTACTGGTAGGAAAAGAAGATAATTCTTATAAATTCTTCTATATCAACACAACTCTCCATTTCTTCTTCTTCTTCTCTTTCTCCTTCTTCTCCTTCTCCTCTTCCTCTTCCTCCTCCTCCTTCTCCTTTTCCTTCTCCTTCTCCTCCTTCTCCTCTTCCTCTTCCTCCTCCTCCTTCTCCTTTTCCTTCTCCTTCTCCTCCTTCTCCTCCTTCTCCTCCTCCTGCTTTTCCTCCTCCTCCTGCTCCTCCTCCTCCTCCTCCTTCTTCTTTCTTCTTCTGTTTTAGTTTGCCTGAATGGTGAGAATTGAGCTATGAAATTAATTTAATATTACCAAATTATTATTCCATGACACATGTACCTTTTGTGCTCAAGTAGAGTACTCACAAACCATCCGTTTAATAGTACGCAGAAGTATTTTGATGGGAATCAATAACCTACACAGCTAACTAAATTTTTTATTGAAAATTTTTATTTAATTAATTTTAACTAGAATTTTAATTTGAAGACACCTTGAAAAGTGACACACCACATATCCTTTCTGAGTCCACTGGCATCTTCCTCTATTAGCCATGATTTTTCAAAAATATAGAATTGACTTGGGTAAAGAAAGCAATTCATAAATTCTACCAAAAGGAAAATAATCAAACATTTATTGGCATTGGAATGTACAGATAGTTTTCTAACAACTGGATTTGTACAGAAATGCCATGGGCTGCCTAATGTAGTAATTCAATTCACATTTTTAAATTACATATCAAGTGATTACTCTGTACAAACTATTGTGCAGGGTGCTTAGTGGCATTCAAAGATTATAGAATCAGAGTCCTAGAGCTGGAAGGGATCTCAGAGGCCACCAAGCTCATACCTTTCATTATGCAAATAAAGATACTAATACCAAGAGAGGTTAAGATCTTACAATTACATCTATGTCCTGAAGGCACTTGCAACCTAATGATGAGCTACATGGTTTTAGCAGTATATAAATAGTAGACAGAAGGTCACCTCAATAAATACTAATAGTATCATAGATCTAAAACTGGACAGGATTTCTGAAGCCAGCTAGTTCAACCCTTTCATTTAAAAAAATCCTTACCTTCCATCTTAGAATCAAAACCAAGTATTGATTCCAAGGTGGAAGAGTGGTAAGGGCTAGGCAATGTTGGTTAAATGACTTGCCCAGGGTCACACAACAAGGTCATGTCTGAGGCTAGATTTGAACTCAGGACCTCCTATCTCTAGGCATGGCCCCATCCACTGAACCACCTAACTGCCCCCTCTTTCATTTTTCAGATGATAAAACAAAGAACCAGATGTCCTAAGTGATTTGTTCAGAATCACACAAGTTATGTCACAAAACTGAGGATCTAAATCCATCCCCAACTGACAGCAAATTCCAGATTCTTGTTCTTTCCACTATATGAAAGCACCTCCTGAGTACAGAGGGAATTCTCATATGGAGTAGGAAATAAGGCTATGATCTCTAGGGTTCTTTCCAACTCTTAAGATTCTCTGATACGAAATGACTTGCATGCAAGCTGAGTATTGTATTGAGTATTATTTCTTAGGTGAAGAGTGGAAGTAGAATTTGTTCTTAGATAATTAAATTCTTTGGAACTCCTACAACTAAGCCCTTACCCTATCCTTTTGAGAACATAACCCTGAATGAAAGATAAGAAAACTGTATCCTAAAATAGTTCTCTATAAAAGAACAGAGTATAATGATAATGGGGGCAGAGGGAGTGCCTATGACTAAGGTGGGAATTTATTGCTTTTCCATTTCTTTTAGAACTTCAGAAATGATAAGATCACTTCTAGCTTTGTGTTTTAATTGCTTTCTGTCATACCAATTGGAACTTCAGGTATAGAAATTCTCTTCACCACTACAGACTAGCCACAGATCTTCACCTTAGTCTTAAAGAGTTACCAGGGCACTGAGAGACAGGTAAATTGCTGAGTCAAACAATCCATAGGTTTCAGAGACAAGAATTAGATCCAAGTCTTCCTAACTCAAAAGTAGAAACTATCCACTGCACTTGTATTTGGTGTGTATCTGACTAGAGAGTTTCAATTTTCTTTTTTAAACCCTTATCTTCTATCTTAGAATCAATACACTGTATTGGTTACAAGACAGAAGAGTGGTAAGGACTAAGAAATGGGGGTTAAGAGACCATTCCAATAAAATGATGTGAAAAAAGAAGGGAAACTTGCCCAGGGTCACATAGCTAGGAAGTGTCTGAGGCCAGATTTGAACCGAGGACCTCCCATCTCTATGCCTGGTTCTAAATCCACTAAGCCACCTAACTGACTCCCAGAGAATCATTAAATGTAAGCTTAATTAACTTGGTGGGTTCAGATATATATATATATATAATATAAGCATTATATAATATATTATATATGTTATTCTATATTGTATATATAATAATCATATAATATGCTATGTTTGATAGATGAATGGATAGATAGATTATGAATAGATGAATGAAGAGATGGAGAAATAGATAGACAGGTGGATAGATAGATAAATGATGGATAAAGAGATGGAGAAATTAGATAGATAGATAGATAGATAGATAGATAGATAGATAGATAGATGGATAGATAGATAGATAGATAGATAGATAGATAGATAGATAGATAGATAGATAGATAGATAGATAGATAGATAGATAGATGGACAAATGGATGGACAGATGGACAGATAGATAGATAGATAGATAGATAGATAGATAGATAGATAGATAGATAGATAGATAGATAGATAGATGGATGGATGGATGGATGGATAGATGGATGGATGGATAGATGGATGGATGGATAGATAGATAGATAGATAGATAGATAGATAGATAGATAGATAGATAGATGGACAAATGAATGGACAGATGGACAGATAGATAGATAGATAGATAGATAGATAGATAGATAGATAGATAGATAGATAGATAGATAGATAGATGGATAGATGGATGGATGGATAGATAGATAGATAGATAGATAGATAGATAGATAGATAGATAGATAGATAGATAGATAGATAGATAGATAGATAGACAGATGGATGAATGAATGGATGGATAGATGGATGGATAGATGGATGGATAGATGGATGGAAAGAGAGAGAGAGATAAATTCAAATTAAATAACGCTGAGCCAACAGAAGCCTTTGTGAAAATGAAAATACTCTAGTGATTTTAATAACAGTGAGTGGTACTTAATAGCAGTGAGTATTCTCAAATAACAATAAATGGGATTAATTTAACCTCTAATGTCTTTGGCAGTATTGTCAACAGGTTTAGATCTCCTGGACCTGAGTGACCCAGTGTCACAAACCCAAAACAAAACGAAGAAGCTAGAGGCTACACCAAAGGCTTCAAGCCACAAGAAGAAGGCTGATGGTTCTGACCTTATCAGTGCTGATGCTGAGCAGAGAGGCCAGCCTCTGAGAATCCCAGAAACATCCTCCTTAGATTTAGGTAAGGTTAATCACATTCATATGCTACTGAGGCAGCTGGGGCTGGAGCTGCAGATTTGGCTGCTGTTGAATTCAGCCGTACTGCTAAACAGACCATGTTTGCTTCACTTGCTTCGCACGGCCCCCAGAACGGTGCACCCTGCAGATGGGCCCTCCTAGTCAGTGCTAAGGAGAATAACAGCTCCCCAGCCATATGTGCCTCACATGGCTTAACACTGCATGAGCGCCAATGCAATAAGGGAGAAGCTACATAAATAATATAAAAACATGAGCCAAGGTAAGCAGAACAAGCCAGCTGTGTATGACTGAGCTGATTTTGCTCATCCTTTAGAACATAGGTTGTGAAATTGATATGTTAGTAACAGAAAACCTAATATATAGATTTAAGGAACCATCTGAGTATGTTGTTGTTCAGTCACTTTTCAATTGGGTTCAACTCTTTCTGAATCCTCATTTTATATATGAGGAAACTGAGGCCAAGAGAGGCTAAGGTCATATAGGTTAAGAAGGTGGCAGAGCTAGCATTTGAACCCAGATCCTTGAACTTCAGTATTCTTTCCAACATGACATTTCATAGGCTTCTAGCTTTAAAGCTGGGAGAGATCTTAGAGATCATTCCATCTCAAGCCCTCATTTGACAGATTAGGAAACCGATGTTCAAATCATAGGATCAGATTTTTGATCTAGATGAGCCCTCAGAGGTCATCTACTCCCACCCCTCACTTTATAGATGAAAAAGATGAGACTCAGAGAGGTTAAGGAAACGCAAGAAGTGGAAGAGACAGAATTTGAACTCAGCTATTTTGACTCCAAATTCCTTCACCCCACCCTGAGTAAAATATAAGCTTCTTGAGGGCAGACACTGTTTTCTTTTTCCTTTGTATACCTAGTACCTAGCTAAGATCCTGGGACATGGCAGGTACCTAATAAAAGGTCATTAAATGATATCTATCTTCAATGCCTACCATAATGTTCAGCACACAGTGGCCATTTAAAAAATGCCAGATGAATGAATGAATCAACGAACTCTTTTGCAGATGGGGAAGCTGAGGCTTAGAGAAAGGGAAATGCCTTGCCTACCACCACAAAGCTGGGAAGATTCAGAATTGGGAGCCAATGTGCAGCTGCATCTATTGCTGAAGCATTGCCCTTTCTTTTTTTTCCCCACTGTCCCAGATTAATAATTGTATTTATTTTATAGCTGATTTCCTAAGCCCCATAGCTAAAGAAACCAATTTTTAAGTCATCTGTCTATTGAATCAACATTTCTTTAAAAAACAATATTGGGGGCATCTAGGTGGTTCAGTAGATAGAGAGACAAGCCTGGAGACTGGATGTCCTGGGTTCAAATCTTGCCTCAGGCACTTCCTAGCTGTGTGATCCTGGGCCAGTCACTTAACTACAGTTTCCTGTCCCTTACCATTTTTCTGCCTTAGAACTGAAACTTAGTTTTGATTCTAAGACAGAAGATAAGGATTTTTTCTAAAGTTATATTTCTTTCTGTCTTCCTCATTTCTCTAAAGCAATAGTATTGATTGTTTCTGGTTTCCACTGGCCATGGCAGCCTCTGTATCTATGAAGTTCCTCTCTGCAACAGAAAAACTCTGAAGTTGGTTATAAGAAGTAGAGAAAGGTTTTTTTGCCTCCAATATCCCTGACTCAAATTTTTTCTATGAAAAGAAAGAAAAAAAGCCATCAAGTCACTCCCTGAAATAGAGGGATCACCCAGATTTGTAGGAAGAAGGGAGAGATGGGAAACAGCATTACTCAATGAGAGATGATGAGTAATGAAAAAGACAATATGGCATAAAGGGTAGAGCCCTGGTCTTGAAGTCTTCGAGCAACATTTGAGTCTTGCCTCAGACACTCATTAGTTGTGTGGCTCTGGGTAATCTGTTTCACTCCTCTAAGCCTCAGTTTCTGCATCTGTAAAATGGACATAATAATAGTGGGTCAACAAGAACTCACTCTATGTCAGGACACCGTGCTAAGTGTTGGAGATAGGGGAAAACAACCCCTCCCTACAAAAAGCTTACATTCTCATAGCACCTTCCTCATAGGGTTGAGCTGAAATCACTAATGTCTGTAAAGTGCTTTGCAAACCTAAACGCATCTATATCAAAGTCAGATATTATTGGTGGGTTAGATTTTACACTGGCCCTTGGTAGGTGCTTTGAATAAGGAAGTGTACATTGACCGAGACCACTGCAGGAAATGGGAAGAATCTCTTCTCACTCCTTCTTCCTCATCTCCCTCACTCCCTAAACACACGATTTGGCTGAGAATTTGCCTTCTACCTACTAGGATCACAGAAAACCAAAGGGCTGTGAAACCATCTTGACCTCTTTTAGATTCAAGACTGTGTGTTCAGAGTAAAGTCTAGAGGAGGCTTTTATTTACCTGTGTTCTTCCCTGGAGAAGACAATGCTAGATCGACCAAATGCAAAAGGTTGGAACTTTCCAATGGTATTAAGCAAGATGTGTACCAAAGGTCTCCTGGCAGAAAAGATGAAGCTAGATCAAAAGCAAATGGATTTGACTGAAAGATGGCTGCAGATGGCCTTCTTGCCCCATCTTCTTTTCAATTCCCTGTCTTTGGTAGAAAGCCAAGCTCATAACACATTGTCTCCATCTCCTGTCTTTTCTTCATTCCAAATGAACCAAAATCACCTCCCAGAAACCCTGGTAGAAAATATTTTATGACATTCTTTCAATATGAAATGTTAAAGTTAGAGGGAACCAGAAGAGCCATCAAATGCAGCAGGGTAATGTCATGAAAAGAATACTGATTCTGGAGTCAATGGACTTTGGTTCATCCTACCTCTGATGCCTATTTCCTGTGCCTCAATTTCCCTGGACATCAGTTTCCTTATATGTAAAAGGATAAAACTAGACCAGCTGACTACTGAGGTCCCTTCTAGCACTATATCTATGATCATTTTGCTTTACAGATAAGGAAATAGCAACCTAGAGAAGAGGGTCAATTTGCCCAAGTTCACCCATCTTCTTAGGACTAGGAGCTAGGCAACTCTCGAAAGACTTCCTTTACTCTAAAGAAGTAGGTGGGGGCAGCTCTGTGGCTCAGTGGATTGAAAGCCAGGCCCAGAGATGGGAGGTCCTGGGTTCAAATATGGCCTCAGATACTTCCTAGTCATGTGAACCTGGGAAAGTGACTTGACCCCCATTACCTAGCTCTCACCATTGTTCTGCCTTAGAACCAATACATAGTATTGATTCTAAGATGTAAGGTAAGGGAAAGAAAGAAAGAAAGAAAGAAAGAAAGAAAGAAAGAAAGAAAGAAAGAAAGAAAGAAAGAAAGAAAGAAAGAAAGAAAGAAAGAAAGAAAGAAAGAAAGAAAGAAAGAAAGAAAGAAAGAAAGAAAGAAAGAAAGAAAGAAAGAAAGAAAGAAAGAAAGAAAGAAAGAAAGAAAGAAAGAAAGAAGGAAGGAAGGAAGAAAGCTACAGATACATTTTCTAAATGTTCTTAGCCTTCTTGGCTCTCTTTCTCTTTTCAGACTCCCTCATGCTTTTGCAAAATCCTTTATGGAGAGTAAAGTGGTAGTTCTGAATTCCCCTTGCATCAATTTATGAGGAAGAACTTTCTCCAGTGGAGGGTGTTCCCGCCAAAAGTAACCATGAGGTCTACTCCTCCCTGCAGCCCGGGGAAGAAATACTGAGGATTTCAAGGAGTTTTTGTTGTTATTGTTCTTGCTTCTTAGTAGTGCTCTTGGAAAACAACAGCTCACCCCTTGATTACAACCATGACATTAATATGATTTCTGTGTTGTAATTAAACAAGAAAGAGTTGAAGACACAGTTGCAGAGCTAAGGTAGCACTACAAATAAACCACAAGGAGTAATCAGAATATACCTTTAAATGGTACTCCCCAAAGTGACATCATTCGCTTGCAAAGGGAGTTCTTAACCTTGAGACTATGAACCTCTAAGGATATGAACATCCATTGATAGATCCCAGGGGTCCATAAACTTGGATCAGGAAAAGATCTCATCTTTGTTTTCACTAACTAACCTTGAACTGAAGTTTAGCACGTCCTTCCATTATGAATGTAGGCAACAAACCCCAGTAGTATTGGACTTTGTCAAACTGCAAAATGGGTTCATGGTGCACATACATAAGAAGACTAAGAACCCGTCTTGTTTCTTTCCATTTTTATGAATGATAGAATCTTCATGATGGGCAGCATCTTAGTAACAGTCTAGTCCAACACATACACCAGAAAATGTTCCCTACAACATTCCCAGTATGTGCTTCTCCAATCTCTCCTTGAAGATCTCCAGCAAAGGAGTAGCCCTTGCCTCTATCTTATTGTATCTAGAAATAGTTCTAGTTTGTAGGATGATTGTCCTTTGTCAAGCTCAAAACAACCATTCTACAATTGCCATGCTTTGCTCCCGGTTCTGATTTCTGGAACCAATCAAAATAATCCTAATTTCTCTTTTACAAGGGGATGTAGGGGACTTCACATACTTAACGACAGCTATCATGCTATCTTCTTGGGCAACTAGGTGGTACAGTGCATAGAGTGCTGGGTATGGGGACAGGAAAACCTAAGTTCAAATCTGATCTCCAACATTTCCTAGCTGCATGACCCTGGACAAGTCACTTAATCCTATTAGCCTCCATTTCCTTATCTGTAAAGTGAGCTGGAGAAGAAAAATGTTAAATCACTCCAGTGTCTTTGCAAAGACAACCCCAAATAGCTTCATGAAGAATCAGGCATGACTAAAATGAATGAACAACAATAAGAAAATCATTTGTCTCCATCTTTTTCATTGCAGTGATCTACTCATCCTGCTGGAAATTGGGAACTTAAAGCCCTATATCAAAGTCATCTACCATTAGGCTAAGGGGTATACTCTGACTCATGGTTGGGGAGTGTGTATCATGGAAAGATATATCATAGGTTTTCTCTGCAATGTCAAGAAAGTCACTTCAGCTTTGTAGGTCACCGTTATGCTTACCCAGTCACCTGACCAAGAAAGTAGTTTCCAAAAGCCCAAGTATATGATAGAGTTAGAAATAAAGTTAGGGGCTGGGGGGAGAGAGCAGCTAGGTGGCCCAGTGGGTAGAAATCCAAGCCTAGAGATGGGAGATCTTGGGTTCAAATCTAGCCTCAGACACTTCCTAGCTGTATGACCCTAAGCAAGTCACTTAATCCTAATTACCTAGCCCTTATGGTTCTTCTGCATGGATACCAATATAAATTCTAAGGTAGAAAGTAACAGTTGAATAAAGAAAGAAACATTGGTGGTGAGAGTATAAGGGATATAATAATTGGAATATTGTCCCTCAGAGACAGAGACTAGTTTCTGTCTAAAACTATAGATGTGTGCTGGCATTTTTCTGTTTAAAAACTAGAGTTCAGCCCTTCATTCATAGAGCCCTTTACAGTCTGCAAAGCCATTTGTAAAAATTACTTCTTTTGACCCTCAGTATTCTGAGGTTGTTACTATTAGGATTCCTTTTTACAGGTAAAGAAACTGAGGCTCGGGGAGATAGAGCAGATTCCCCAGTGTCACAGAGTCAGTGACCTAAGCAGCATTTGAACTCAGATTTTTCTTATGCTAAGTTTCATGCTCTATTCAATAATATATGGATTAAAGCATTTTATAAGCTTAATGCAATCTATAAATGCTAGCCACTATTTCTATTACACAGGAGGTAACAGAAAGCAGAGAGTTTATCGCTCTTTGTCACAGTTCGGTTATACAAATGATCTTTTCTTCCAATAGATATTCAAACACAACTGGATAAGTGGGATGAAGTAAAGTTTCATGGAGACAGAAACAGCAAGGGCCATGCCATGGCAGAGAGGAAGTCAGCTTCGTCGAGGGCTGGATCAAAGGAACTTTTATGGTAATGACCTGCTGATGGCAGAATTTGTCCTTCAGTTACGATTTACAAATGTTACGATTTTAGGTCACATCAAAATATCCATAGCAATAAAGAAGTCCATCCAGATGTTCGATGCCACGTATGTGCTGATTCATAGGCAACTGCAGAATTGACTAAATCGGCCAGGTGTGCCCAGATGTTTCTGCCTCTAGTTTATGTTTATTTGGATGTTGATTTTTTTTTAATTTACGTTTTCTGGTTCCACTGATCATCCTCGTTTACATTCAGTTACCTATTAGGACCATTTGGTGGGTAAGCATGTACAGTGTTGCAGGCTGAGAGCCAGCACCATTTTTTCAAGCTTTTCAGAGCACAGAATGTTCCCGTCTCCGGTTACTTCTATGCATCTCCACTCAGAATGACATTTCGGTGTTGTATGGGGATAAAATAGCACTTGTGACATTGGGTGAGACACGTCCTAAGAAAAGCACTATTTGTTTAATAAGCCAGCCTGCCTTCCATGTGGACTCTGTTGTGGCTGTCATTTATTTTCCACACATGATTGGACAGAAACCTGGATCGATCCGAAAGAGTGGTGCTTCATGTCGCAGTCACTGAAACGCTAACCAGAGCCAACTGGATGGGGTGTATAATTGGACTTTCTTCATCAAAATGCCATTGAGGACTCTTATCAACCAATAAAAAGGCATTTAAGCCACATTAACTAGGATTCGTGGTTGGTCAACTGTATTTGATGCTTCTCAAACTACATAAATTGATTAAACTCTTCCCTTATAGGTCATCGGAGAGTAGATCTCAGCCAGAATTGACTAGCGGGAAAAGTGCCCTCAATTCTGAGTCAGCTCCAGATTTAGACCTCATGCCTCCAGCACAGGTAACAAAACCAATTTTGCTTCTCTTCCAACCACGATCCTCGTTCAACTTTTTAACCTGGGTGCTTTTTCAGTAAGAGGGAGTCATCGGCGAAGCCTGTCTGGAGCGTATTGACAGGGTTTGAAATATGTCCTGTATATTGTGTTCCGTTTGCGTTCTCAGGCTTCTCGTTCTCCGCGCCTTAAATAACTCTGACTTTATATTTGGCTGAACAACGTGTTAATGAAATTCACTGTGTACCTCACACTTTTTTTCCCTTGTTCCACCATTTACTGTTCCATGATTTTGCAATACGGAATCTGTTCTACTCTAACATTCCCACTATTTATGTAACAAAACATAAGAAAGAGGAAATTGCTTTTGGCATGTTCATTCACATTTTGACTCTTTGGCACAAGGTACTATAAATCAGAGTGCTCATTAGCTAGCAGGCAGGAGGGAAAAGAAAGTAGCAAAGACAAGTTGCTTTAGCATTTCAGCAGGGATTGGGCCAATACTACACATCTGATGCTAAAGATGGGCTGAAGTCAGATGCTAGATCTGGGCTGGTCAGTCATTCGATAAGCTCTTACTGGGCTGTAGACAGACGTAAGCTCCTTGAAGGCAGTAACTATTTCTTTTTTGTCTGTGGCCCCAGAGGCTAATACAGTGCTTGTAGCATAAAAGCCACTTGGTAAAGGTATTTTGAAAGAGCCGGGTGGCACAGTAGGTAGAGAACTCTGGGCATGAATGGAAGAAGATCTGAATTCAAATCTCAGCAATCAGATAGGTGCTAGAGACACTAAGAGAAAAATGAAGAGCCCTGCCATCAAAGAGGATACAGTCTAATAGGGAAGCCAATATACACATTTATTTTCTTTTCTAAAACCCTTACCTTTCATCTAATAATCAATACTGTATATGGGTTCCAAGGAAGAAGAGGAGTAAGAGCTCAGCAATGGGGGTTAAGTGACAAGCCCAGGATCACATAGCTAGGAAATGTCTGAGGCCATATTTGAACCCAGGATTTCCCATCCTTAGGCCTAGCTCTCTATCCACTGAACTACCTAGCTGCCCCCATATCTGTTTTCGAAATAAGTGCATTTTGGAGGGCAGCTAGGTGACTGTGGATAGA